>NW_010128739.1:25597-28553 GCF_000699245.1 Pterocles gutturalis | reverse complement strand
GGATTTCAGAAGGTTCTACCTGTAGATATGATGCACTAGTCTAGATGTTACATAATTGCAGAGAAAGAGAGCATTTGTTACACTGGATTATAAGTACTACTATGAAGTTAAATTAGCCTATTAAAATAAAACATAGAAACTGTTCAGCTCTCAGTTCAAACAGATAGCTTTATGAAACAAAAACAATAGAAGCACAGAAGTTACAGAAAATTACCACAAAAAGAGGTATCAATATAATCTTCTAATGATTTTCAATACACATTTCAGTATCCACTGGTGGAAGGCTTGATATGTTTACTAGTTTTCATTTTTCTACGTGTTGACTCTATATGAAGTTCACTGACAAATATACACTAAAAAGCAGTATGCACCTTCCAATAAATGGACCAGAACTATGCCTTTTTATGGTTTTTCAGGTTGATATAGCAGCTACTGATTGTAATCAAGTTTAAGGTTAGGTTTTATGTGCTAAGGCTTTATGCACAGTATTTAGTCACATGCTGAAATAAGCTTTTAGTTTCCATGGAGTTAACAGTATAATCAAAGGGTGCTATTATGTGTGACAGCAAAAGCTGACATAAGGAGCTGCTTTATGGCTGGCAGTTCAGTTCTGCTGCAAAACTCAAAGCAGTAATAATTCAGGAAAGACAGGAAGCAGGTTTTTATTTTTACATTAATAAAAAACAAATCTCCAGTTGTTTACCATTTTGTACTTATATTCTGTTTGCAGTAAGGAGCTGCATTACCCCTGTTTGGCCCACATTCAACACAATGTAGATAAAGAACACGTTCTATGCTCCCTGGGGTTTGGATGAGCAATGTTGAGCTTAGACTTACTTGGTTTCTGACAGACAATGTATAAACAGTACATACATACAAGAATGTTTAAAAGAAAAAGCAACAAACTGAAGCCACATGGTTTACCCAACAACCTCTCTTTAGTTGTTCTCTAAAGTTTTTCATTTGGTGGTGAATAAATCATAAGCCATCACAGAACACAGCAGGTTACACAGAGATTAGCAAAAAAAAAAAAACCCTATCTTTGGTATGCTGTAATCACTAATCCTGGACTAACATTCCAAGATATGCCCACTAAGAACAATACACTACAGGAGACACAATATGCAGTATCTTACCGCTTATGTATAAGGTAATCCTCCAAAATATCAAGGCAGCGCACCATTTGGGAGAAGATAAGGACCTTGTGGCCTCCTGCTTTCATTTTTGGAAGAAGTTTATCAATAAGAACCAATTTACCAGCAGACTGGATCATTGCTTGCAGATGGAAGTCAGGAGCACTTGGGCTATATGTTTCTTTAAACTCTCCAAGGATCTTCTCTTCAGCACCTATCAAAGAATGGATTTTTGTATCTATAGGTGTATCTACACAAACATCTCTATACACACAGAAGATTAAGTTACCAAAAGCAGTGCTTGTACTCTAAATATCCCCCATTAGCCACTGCTGGAGACAGAACAAAGTTATGGATGGATCTAAAGTCTAGCAAGAACATCTATTTCTGTGCTCTTTGAAAACAAGTTTTAAGTTTTTAAGCAAAACGCCACAGAAAAAACATCTAGAATGAAGTGAACTCCCCCCAAATTGCAAAAACTATAATATAACATGTTCTCAAGTCTTGTGTAAAAAAACAACTAAAAAAACCACAAGTCCTTTTGTCTCGATGATATTTTAAATGGGACATGAGTCTTAAAAACAGTATTTTGAAGACCTTTCCTGAAGTCCCACTATGACTGAAATTATAGTAAAAACTTTAAAAGCTTAAAGTGTCTTTTCTTGCAAGCAGGGAAAACACCAAAGTTAGTTTAACTAAGTGAGAAAAGCAACGAACACTGACGCAGTCCATATCACTTTCAAGCAGCATTATTTTTAAAAGTTAGCTCTACAAGTTCTTCTTCATACTGCTTTCAAAGAGATGTAACATTTCCATCAGAAAACTGCTCCTAAACGTTCTGTGAAATCCTATAAAACAACAAGTCCACCTTTCAGGCCTCAAATACACAACTGCCTCACGACTTTGCCTTACACCTATCGAAAAAATGCTTCCACCTAGTCCAATCCTTGGAAAGTCTGATGAAAACATCGAAGAATTACAAGTTCTCACATGTTTTAAGTAACAGTACAAAAGTAGTTAAAAAAATAAAATATCACTCTTTCTCATCTATTTACCTTTGATGAGATAAGGGTGATTACAACACTTTCTGAGTTCCATCATTGTGTTAACCAGATTGGGTACATTTGCTTGCCCTGCTCCTTTGGATAAGAAAGCAAAATTTTTCTCCAAAATGGCTCGATAGTATTTCTTCTGAATATTAGTTAGTTCTACTTCAATTATAGTTTCCTCCTTAGGAGCCAGCTTTTTTTCTACATCTTCCTTTAATCGTCTGAGCATCATGGGTTTCAGGATAGCTTGTAGTTTCTGAACCTAAATGAAACACAACAGTTTGTTGGAACATGAAAAAGTAATAGTGTGCTTTAATTAAAAAATTAACTCCATGTCACTAATTTTCCAGATGGGATATCCTTTCTTCTAACCCCAAATTACTAAATAATTTTTTTTATGTACTTCAAATTAAAAGCAGCAGCACTTGTCTGCAAAGACTCTGCCTACAAAGCCAGAAAACTTTGATTTTTATTATCATTATTTCCTTGCAAAATGTGCAAAACCAAACCTAAAACGTAAAAGTAATTATTTAACATAAAATATCATACCTGATTTCTACTACGTGCACGTTTAGAGAAATTGCATGACAAAAGAACTCACAGGTGATACATGGAGAGTGAAGGGGAGGGTGTGGAGCAATAACAGTTACTATACAAACCGAACGTTTTTTCCTTCAAGGAAGTCACTCTTACACACTGAAGCTCAAAATGAACTTATTCAACGGCAGTACCTGTTCCTCTGTTTTAAGGTCTCCGAATTCTTGCATGAATGTA
>NW_010128739.1:15012-25566 GCF_000699245.1 Pterocles gutturalis | reverse complement strand
CAGGAAAACGCAATGGTTCAAGAAAATGAAGGAGGCTAAATAATTCTTCTACTGTGTTCTGCAGCGGGGTACCCGTTAACAGCACTTTATGTTCCTATAAGAGGAAACAAAACTCGCATGACCTTATGCACGCACATTTGCAAAAATCTTAGTGTTAAGTCTGAGCATCATAACCTAAAAATACCAGTTCTGCATGTCACTGAGTACAAAAGTAATACAGATAAACAGATTTATAAAAGAAGAAAAATAAAGTATTTTCTACTAGCTTTTCTTTAAATTCTGTCTTCCTACATCTGAAATGAAGAAATGACTGAACACTTCAACTTTTGCCTGTAATATTCTCACATGTAGAAACTCTCTCTCTGCAGTGTGGAAAACACACAGTAAACACGCATCAGAAAGCACGTAAGACGACCTTTGAGAACATGCAACAAGTGTGAAGTCAAATAAACAATGCAAAACTAGTCATGGTGCATCTTGTAGTAATGCACCAAAAGCCCCAAGATTCATGGTGGTATCCACTTTTTAAAATCCTTCACTACATCAAATAAAATATTAACTACAGGACTAGACAATATTTCTGTTTTAAATTCTACTACTTGCTTGCTTTTATTGTTAAATAACTTGTTTAAAATACTTTCTAGGTTTTTAAACATTAATTACTGCATAAAAACTTTCACTAAAGCTATTTTATTATTGTAAAGCAAATTTTAAATTACATCTCCATCATAATCAAAATAAACTATAGAATAGTGTCATCAGAAATAGAAGATTCTGCTTACAGTTTGAACTTAACACATTTTATTTAATCAAAAACATACCAGCATCAGCTGTCAGAAATACATACATTTGGAGAGAGTATCAGGAACAGATATCTCCCGAGAAAGACTGCTTGAGAGGTCTTTTTTGGCAGGTAAAACAAATTTGTGATTTGTTATCGTACTTTATGTCACTAGAATCAAACTGAAAAAGTGAAATATAGTTACTCACAAGGTTCATTAATTTTAGTCCTTCCAAGAGTTTGCAATTTTTGTTCTTCAGTCTGTGAGCTTCATCAATAATAACGCAGCGCCACTCAATTGCATTTAACTCTGGACACCCACCAAGAATCATCTCAAAAGTTGTGATAATGGCTTGGAATCTGTAGGTACCTCGAATGATACGTCCCTAGAGATTCATCAACACACAAAATTTGTTACACTACCTTGAATCTACTCAATTTAAAGACTTTGTTGCTGAAATTTTATCAAGAGCCAGACATCAGATTTTACATTATGAATTGTTTTGTCATCCCATACACATTTATTCCATCTCTGTAACTCTGTAATTAATACTAATGAGTAATTATCCATAACCACAAATACTATATTGTCTAACCAACAGGAAGATTTTAACCACTTTTAAATTACAGACATAACCCCCTAATAAAAACTGCATCAAAAGGTGCATGTAGACAATATCACATTTTTAACCCTGAGAATGTCTGAACGACTGACAGGAAAAACTCTACAGTCAATCCATCAAAACGTATGACAGTAATACATTTAGCACTCGCAAAGTAAGTAATAAAAATATCACCTGAGAACTAAATGAACACTTTATCCAGCTTACTCTACTCCACTGGTCTGACAAAGGCCTTCGATAAGGCAGTATACAATACCTCACTAGAGAAACAAGATGTCATTTTAATATTTGGCACTACTCTAAAAAAAGCTTTCAGCTTACCAACTTTGTAGAAATACGATGATAATTTTTTTAAAATTGTGTACTTATGCAGAACATATAGAAAAGACAAAAACCCCACCCCTTTTAAAATAGTGAGATTTCAAGGTTTTTTTCAGTATCATTTAATGTGAAGTACTTCAGACAGAAAAACAAACTGTACACAAAGCTAGTTTACACTAGGAAATCTACAGCTACGTAAAGGTAACAGAGAGCTTAATCAGCTGTATTTTTGTTCTTCAAATTCAGGACCCAACTGCAACCATCTGTGTACACTTTAATCTCCACCAGAGTAGCAGTGCCACTGCTATTCCATTTCAAAATTACTCAGCATACTGAAACACGACACATCCGGCTGCAACCACTGTTACAAAATTTACTCAGTAAGCATATGTTAAAGATTCTGATATGTAAAAAGCTTAAAAAAAACACATAATGGGACGTAAAAGGACTTAGTCACTAAGACATGTACAGACAATGTAAAGCATACTTTTCATTACTAGCACTTGATGCAGCTTTAACACACAATGGGACGTAAAAGGACTTAGTCACTAAGCATGTACAGATAACGTAAAGCATACTTTTCATTACTAGCACTTGATGCAGCTTTTGGCTAAGTTATTGCGCACAACTGACATTTCGGTACCTGGGAGTCCCTGAAGTACATTTCATACTGCTGAATCATCTGCCTGCTGATCATACTTCCATGATACACTACAACATTAAGGTCAGTCCACGTGCGAAATTCTCTTTCCCAGTTGGTTATAGTGGAAAGCGGAGCTATGATCAGAAAAGGGCCCCTTATACCAGCCAGGAGGATTTCATAGAGGAATGTAATTGACTGAATGGTTTTGCCAAGACCCATTTCATCTGCCAAAATGCAATTTCGTCTGAAAGCAAAAATATGTATTTGTTGTTAACATGAAAAAAGTACAGACACTAAAGCTGTTACTCAATGGACAATTTATAAAAACAAAGCTAAACATACCAGTTTAAAACAATTGTCAAAATTGAGACACTGTAAAAGATGCTTGCAAGTGTTGCCTGGTTATGGTGGAAGAATGAACTCTGTACACAAACCCACAAGCTTTCAATCATGTTTAGCACTGGCTAAACCTGAGAATGGAATGTTCCATGAGGTTCTCCTAGAAAAATATTGCAAAAGTATTCTTTTTGGACTACATCTGCCCTAATTAAAGGGATTAATATTAATCAGATTTCCTACATGTACACTCGCATTGAAAAAACTACTAGAAATGAACAAAGATTCCCTAAAAGTCACAGATGGAAAGTACCCCAGCGACACTCACATAAAAGGAGTGCATTATAGTATCACTGACAAATCTCCCCTCGTTTCTGAAACTGAGACAGACGCATATAACCAAATTACTACATCGAGTATCACTAGGTGCTCACCCTCAGCCATACATTCCAGCCCTTCACCCTGCCTGCACAGATGTTCACACAGCTATGTAGTGCTTGACTGAGAATTAAAACAAAATTGTCTATTGCAGAACATGAAACTGCATGGCAAAATGGTATGCTTGCTGACATCGTGTCTATAAAGGACAGGCATTTATTTTGGAAATAAAGCAATCAGGAAGATTAATAAATCAAAATCCAACTTAGATACAGAGAAAATAATTTGTTCTGGGGAAGAAAAATCTTTAAAGTTATCATATTCCCATTTATACATCACGGCATTAATGAACAGAAATTAACATCAGCTTACAATCACAAATATTTACTAGCCTTACGTTTGAAGAGAGGTACCTTTTCTCTGAAATACATAGTAATTCTGGAAATTATTTTGAAGGACCCAAGTGTTTCCCAGTTGTTCCAAAAATTCTGAAAGCTTGTACTTGGGTGGAAGTTGCTTTTTGTTTTAATTTCCTCATAGCTATTAAAAGTTCACTTTCATTTAGGTTAGTTTCATTCTTTTAAGATTGGTTTTTTGTTATTCTTGTTGATAAAAACATATTTGTACACCCAAAGGATATTTCTTTCCAGTTACACCCTTTTAGCTATTAGCAGACAAGTTCAGATAAATTTAGTTAAAACAGTATTCATCCCCAATAACAGTGATTCATTCCATATGGTTTAAAATTTACATTTAAAAACAACATTCCATGCATATACCTATTGTACCAGTTGAATAGAAGCCAGTTAAGTCCTTCCAGTTGATATTCCCTGAGCTGATTGCCATTTTTATATTCCCTGGACTGTTCTATCTTCTTCCAGGAGTTCGGAGGTGGTCGGTCCTTTAGGAGAAAGATTAATACATATGCAAGTTGGTACACATTTATTTTTCCAAAACATTTTAACCCACTATTTACCCAGTGTAGCAATTTGGATTTAGATCCAACCTATTCAAACTTAAACTGGGAAGGTGTCATTGTTAACACTGCTTACTAATTACTGGAAATTAACTGTGGAAAGCTGAAATCTGTACTTAATTTGTCTATATACATGAGCATTTTTAACATTGATTTAAGACTATATTATCATGATATCAAACAACTGACTTGTAAAACTAAGCACACAAATAGCTTGGCATTAGTAATTTGAAACACTAACTCATTAATATGAGAAACTTCAAGAATATATATGAAGTTTCACTCTGGCTGTCCTACAACCAGAGCCAACCAAGTATCTGGGACTACCAACATCCCCAAAGTCTCAGTAACTCTGGACGCTGAAGCTATCCTCCTGAAGTGGTTTGGGCAATCTGCACCGAGTTACTGGGATCTCGCCCTGGTCAGCCCTGATTGCTCCATCTCACAGTTAGCCAATTCAGGAAGCCAACACAAAAAAAAAAAAAAAAAAAAAAAAAAAAAAAAAAATCAGATGTGAGCGGTTTAGTTCCCCCAAATGATTTCACCAAGGGATCACATGGAAGACAGTATCAGCATACGCAGGATCACAATACAAAGGACATGACTAAACAGACTATAACAGCATCTAGGTATATTACCTGCATGTCCCCAGCAAGCTAAAGGAAAGCTGAGAGCCTATATATAAATATGTATATTTGTGTGTATATGTACCTACACACACACTAGTTCCCAAGCCTGGAGACTCAACAGGGTTGCCATTAGCTTAGCAGGCAACTTAGCAGAGAAATCATGAAGCTTTTGACAGATACTAGACAGGGTTCCAGCAGAAAACAGTCTCTTCGGAGAGATACTGCATCCCAACCTGACCAAACTCACGCAGTCAAGCAAAATAGTTTTAATAAGAGTTCTTGTGATCAACTATCCTGACATCTCAGGATTTATAAAAGCTTGCATTCACTCCAGACTCACGTGGCTTTACCTCACAGCTCTGACTTTTAGATTTGAATTTTATATCTCCTCACTGCCAACGTCAGCAGCACCTGACACCAGGTCTCAGTGCAGCAGGGCTGTCCCTCCCCAGCAGCTGTGGCCTCCTCCTCTCACCCACAAGCAACCATCTGTCCACTCCCCCACCCCAGGAACAGCCACGCTCCTGCCCGCAGGGCTGCCGTCAGCAAATACTTTCTTGTACTTGCTGGAGCCTGGAACAAAAAAATACTTGCTGCTGATGCTGAGATGACTGTCAGTCGTACAGCTGCACGTTAATCATCTTTTTCTCTCAAAGCCAAATATGGGAGCAGAAAGGTATAAAAGCCCTTCTTCCCACATGCCAAAATGGCCAGATTTTAAATAAATACTAGAAAAATGAACTTAATATAAATTAAGGTGTTAATAATAACTGCTATCATTATCTGTAGATGGAAAACCCACTACTATAAAATCTAAACCCTACAAATTAAAACACTGTGCATATTCAGTGATGTAAAGTAAGTCAGAACAAGTGTTGTACTACAGCGTGCAGGACAGATCTTACTCTGACAATGACATACAGGACTTGAAATAGAAATATTTTGTTTTCTCCTGCTTTATGAGACAGAAGATTGATAATTTAAAGCTAAAACACATATCCTTATTACACGTATTTTTCTTCCTTTCAGCTAGCCCTGTATGACAAAAAGAAAAATAAAAGAAGGAAGTAATTACAGAATCTGTCTGACAGATCTCATTTGCCAATTTCCTTCAGTGTTGAAGCACAAGACTTAACTCTGTTCTCTACAAAAGGGCGTTTATACTTTTTTCTGTTTTCTTCTGGTCTTAATGATGTTTAGATTCTGTGATTGCCAGCTTCAATGTGTTGCTCATCACCCAGTTAGAAGCTCTTGAAGTTATAGCACTTCAAATTTTTTCCTAAACAAAAATTGTTTTTTTAACAGAGTAACAAGTTAAATTAAAAAATATCTATACCTACGTGAAAATATTATTATTCCTCGGTAACAAGGCGTACGGTCCTTTACACAGAATGTCATAAGCCTTACGTTTTAACACAAAAGTTTAAAGTTGGGGAAAAACAAATCCAATTTGCCAAGACAGACAAGTAAATTATGTATAATTTTACCAATCTCCTTGAGTCAGGCCTGGAAGCTTGCAATTGTTCAAATTCTTCTATTTTTGCTTGATCTACATCTTCTTTCAGCTCCCACGTACTATCTTCATATGGCAACGAACACCATTTTACTAAATAGTAAATAACAGGCTGCAGAAGAAAATTCTGAAAGTTATCAGCTTTTAATTTAGTATACAGACCATTACTATGCCTTACTATTTGAGCAGCTAGCTTACATCAGAGCTGGAAACAAAAGCACATTTCTGGTACTTTAAAAAAATGTTCACTGTAGATTCTTGTTGTCTACCTACTTACTCTTGGCTTCTCATGCTCTGCCATTTATTGTAGGCTCCTGGAGTACTTTTCAATCCCATTTAACCACAAGTAAATCTTAGTCTTAAGACAGACAAATTACTACATTTGTGATGTTTGTGGAAATGGGGTAGGGAAGGTGCAATTAACTACAGAGGTTAATTACAGAGATGCAACCCAGAACATTTCCTCCACTCTCCAAATCAGGCTACCTAAGCCTAAAACAGAGCATGAGAAAGTTCCTAAGACAGATGTCTTCTCAACAAAATAGAAAACTTTACCGGTCTGCTGGGCAACCTATATAAAAATTTAGGAAAAGTCTCAAAAGGTGGAACCAAAGCACATTATTTTTTTTAGATTCAGTAAATTAATATTCAAAAACAAATGAAGTGTCACCTTTCAAAAACCTGGGGGGAAGTCTTACAACAACAACACACTTTTTTCTCCAAGTGTAATAACGACAAATCTGCTGCATACAATGAAAAGTAATTTTAACCCTGGGACCTGCTTTAGGAAGATTAATGAAGAAATCACTGGGTAGAAGTCTGCCCATTTTGCTATCTAGAAGAACAGAATAAATATCATAGCTATTCCAATCGCCGTAATCAACTACTTTGTCAGTCTTTGTTCTCTGCTTGCCTCAGACTCTTTCCAAATTTTGGCAATTTATTTGCCTGACTTGCTTTTTTGTCTTTCAGTTAAAAAAAAAAAGAAAGTTTTGATAAATACAGAGGGAAAGGTGGCTTTCAAACACACCTCACCCACTGGTGGCACAAAGCCTAGGGACACAGAGAGGAAGAGAGAACCACCACTGCCCTGCCTTCTTGTGCTTTCCTCAGCAGTGACACCACGTCACTATCAGAGAGACAGCACAGCACATGGGATCAGCCTTTTGCCAGAACTCACAAGGCAATTATCAAACATCACATTTACACCAGTAACTACCCAAGCTTTGTCTACTATGACATATTAATACTCATGAAAATATAAGCCATTGAACTCTGATTTCTATTTCCAAATGCAGAGCTAGCACAGGAAATGACAACATTGTCGTGTCTCATTAAAAATATTACTGAAGCTTAAAATCACTGAAGTGTTACTCTGAGATCTGTTAAAATTACAATTAGCAAATGCTACTTGGAGGTGTATCTTCCTGACTTGCTGTAAGATATATTTACCTCACCAGTGTCCTTATCCTCACAAAGAGATACTTCTAATACTCGGTCTACTTCAACATAGTCAGGATTAAAAGGTTCTTCTTCCATCTGCAATGCAAGATTAATAAAATCAGTAGAGAGGCAAAAAAAGCTGCTATATGCTAGGACTTGGTCTCATCATACACAAAATGAATATGTCAAGTCGGAAACTATTGAGGCGTTTGCACACACCACAAAATCTCGGCCCCCCTCCCGCTTTTTTTTTTTGGCAACTGGCACTGCAGAGGGATCTGACATTAGAACAGAAAATGCAGTCATTTAGGGATGAAGTGCTGTCTTGGGAAAGTGATACAGTAAAGAAACTAGCCATGCTAATGTAACCTTTCCCTCCTTATCACTATTAAGCAGTTACCCAAACCATCCCAATTTTAAACCATGCAAGTCAGGTCAGTTCAGTGACTCCAGAAGACTTGCTCTTGTTTTTAAACAAACAACCCCCTGCTACAACCAAAACCCCAACCCCCATGGCTAATTTTTACTTCTCAACATTCAGCTTTTCTATTGAAAAGCAAACTATTAATCACAATTTTAGAAGGTAAAAAAAAAAGCTTATTTAATTGTATATTTCATACTCACATCTGCAAAAAAGTGAGCTCTTTGTGCTTGCCTTAATTTGAATCGTTTTATTTTCTGCTGGATTCTTTTATCCTTTAAAAGCTGTTGTTCTGTGGCCCACTCACAGTGGAGATAAGAGCTAAAATTACAGAGATTAACATTAACATATTAGTGAAAGCAAAAGCTTACTATCTATTTTTAATATACAGTTAAATAATGTATTTTATAAACCCGAACTTCACTCAAAAAGGAACATGTTTTCATTCAAGACAGATTTCACTGTAAAGATCAAAGATTTATTCCTCCAAATAATCATCTTACAGCACCTAGTTAAGGCAGTGTTTTTTGGGCTAGGATCCACAGAACTCTATGGATTCACAAATTTCTTTCATGTATTCTAAGAAGAGAAACAAGCATATTTAAAAGTGAGCTTAAATAAATGAAGTTTAAAATCTCACAGAGATACAAAGTATTTAATATATTGGATCTAACTTTTTCAGGTACAATTCAAAATGTGTTTGCACTTTCAACATCAAGAACTGAGTAGTGTCAGGAAGACAGGTACTAAATTTAAAACAGGAAAATATGGAAAAAGTTCTTTTTCTTCCTCTTTCTTTATTTCCTGCTTCTGATGCAAAATCATTTGTATTGCGAGAGGGTTTTTTCTTTTTAAAACAGTAAGACCAACTCCTACATCAACCTCTCCTGAATGTATGACACTGTAAAACTGATCTAGGATCACACAATAGCTCTGACTTAAATTCATGATATTAAAAGTGGACTCAGGCATGTAGCCTTTGCTGAATTTAGTATCTTCTCTAAGAATTCTGTTCTTTTGGCAATAATGGCTGTCAGCTTATTGGCCAGTGCTGGTTTCACAATACTGATGATTTTAAAATTATTACAATATAATGCAGACTCCTAGTAATTTTAATATTAAAATTGTAAAGAAAAATCTCAAAGGATGACAATATCTCGTTATAAGATATTAAAACAATACAGAACTGCAGTACATGAATATGGTACTTATCATTTCAGTCAACATCTCCAATGAAGCAATTTCTTAATACTTACTAGTTCTTGTATTTTACAAAAAACTCTTCTGTTTCTACTGTCATCCCAGCAGATATCTAGGAAAAAAATTGGGGAAATGTAAAATGATATATACAAAAACCCTTTTCCAAATATGAAACTTTATCCCATGACAATCACTTACTTCTTTCTTTATTACCCTGGAGGATAAGATTTTGTCTACAATTGCTGCATCTTCTTCACTTGGATTTTCCTGTAAATGCAGGAAAACAATGACATAAATTACAGTAAATGCCCTCCCTCTCTTCCAACCGATCAAGTTTGAAACCCTCAAACACAAGTGGTTTATGTAAAAGATCAACAATAAAGGCAAATTTGACCTCTACTAGTAGCATTCTCTGTAACAGTCTAGGAGTACAATTTCAAATGCAGGTCTATAACCAGAGAAAAATACATGCAAAGTATAGTAAGCCTGGCACTTCCGAAGTGTATCAGATGTAACGCTCACCTGCCAAACACACTTATAATACAAGCAAGAGTGATCCTGATGGTTTCCAAACACAGACTCACTGTGAATGCCCTGTTGAGTTGCTCAGATGCAGGGGACATACCCAGAATTTCATTATACTCATATGGAGAAATACAAACTCCAGCAGACAGGTTAAAAAAGATTTAATAAACCAAAACCAGCATGTGTCAAACTCAATTTAATAGATTTACTCTGAACACAGATAACAAGCATGCTGTGGAATCAGGCAGACAAGGTCATGCCTGGGAATTCCAGCAGGGCTTAGGTGTGACACTGATATGGGATTACTTAGCTCTGCCAAGACTGGAGCTGTGGTTCCAGAGACAGGGCCAATCTTTAAAAGTTGCTTCCAACAAAAAAATCACCGTCCCTCTTGTCTGATTTTCATACTATTTTTCTCCTTCCCCTACAACTTCAGCACTCCTTCAAACATCTCACCAACAATTTTTCCCTGTTTCTTTCCTGCCACTCGGATTAACCCATCTTTTTCCTATGTCCACGCAGCATAATACATTATTTGAAATATACTTACCCTTGACCTCAGTTACGTCAACAAACATTTATAACAGAAAAGAAAAAATAGTAATAAGCCATTTCTTCCAGTTTTCAAGATCTTAGCAAGATGTCGCACTAAATAAACTATGGCTTACTAATAACAATTTATTCCCTCCAAGTTATTAGTTTTATTCACTGAACTACTTCAGACAAATGGAAAGTTCCCACTACAGACCAAGCCTGTTTTTTTTT
>NW_010128739.1:0-14979 GCF_000699245.1 Pterocles gutturalis | reverse complement strand
CAGAATTCTTTTTGATTTTCACAGAAACTTTAGCTTCTTCTTCCGACTGTTTTCCTTCTCCTTCTTCAGCATATTTTTTCCTTTTAACTTGACGGTTTGATCTTCTCTTCTGCACGCAGGAAAATAAAAACAGAGGTTTTACAAAAAATTTCCTCTAACATGAACTGCACGTTTTGGGACACTCTAAGCAATTCTTTAATTGTATCTAAAACCAAATGCCAACATTTGACAGAAAACACGAAGCCTGTGAATCACAGAGGGACAGAAGTAGCCATACACTATTTTCAATCAATTTTTTTTTCTGTCTCATTTAGACATTTGGTACTTTCATTTTCAGAGTTCAGAAGTAAACATGGAACAGTATTTTCAGGGTATGGGAACAAAGCTGATATATAACAGATCTCCCATAAGCGTCAGCATTTCAACAGCAATTTCATAAAGCAGTATAACAAGCACATTCCTGCCCAATGCAAGAATCTGAGTGAAAGATACAACATATGTTGAGGTGTCTCTACTCAACAACAGTGCTATACATAAAAATTATGAAGATTTTCATTAGATCATATTGGTCAGATTGCTGATGAAGTCTGATTTGATAACCAATGAAGTTTGTTGCTTTGTTTTCTCCTCCACCTTAATCAAGCTTGTTTAACGGCAGCATTTGGCTTACTTGATGGTGTATCCCTCTAACCTTCCACTCTTGTTTCTGCAAGAATCCGAGGACAAGTTCCAGTTGGAGAAATCATGTTCAGTCTAAGAAAATAATTCCTTCTCACTCACGGTTTAAGTTTCAAACACTTAAGACTATTAGGATACTGCATATCCTTTCCAGCTCTCAGTACCAATAAATGAGACACTGGATATTTAACCTTAACATGAATTTGTAAAGCCATTGGATAAATAATGATAGCAGAATCAAACTAGTCAGCTAACATTTGAAAAGACTGCAATCTGCTTTAGAGAACTGCTCATCAAAAAATACAAGCGGCAAAGTAAAGCAGTCTCTATGAAATAAATTAATTACATTGAGCTACACAGTAAAGCGTTTTTGTTTAGAAAAGCCACTGCTGGTTGCAATACACTCTAGTAATCAGCTGGGGAAAGAACAAATTGTGAACAGAACAAAAACCAAAATCCTGTGGTCATACTGGCTTCTGCAGAGCAGATATTAAGTAACAGCAAGATTGCAGCACAGGAACTTTTTTCCTGACTGTTAAATTCATCCCTTGGTCTGGCTGGTATCTGGTAACAGACCTAACTACACTTAACTAACTACAGTGTAAGTAATTTATTATGGTAGAGTAGTAACACCACACACAGAGTAAAAAAAATATAAAAATCAAAGAATGGGCATCACCATTATTCTGTAGAAGCTGTGACAGTGCACATACAGAACTACTCCATCAGCCTTCCAGAATAATGTAGCTACATTCACTGTTTTTCAATAAAAAGTGAGTGTGTGTGAGGTGGGGTGCTAGCACAAGAAGAAACTTCAGACTTAGACACATTAATATGATATAAAATGTCACATTATAGTTAAATCAACAATAGTTTGCTGACAGAATTTGTTTTTAAATGACAGCTAACAGGAGGAATGTGAAATGATGTATGAATTAGGAAAATAAAGATTAAGAACCAGGTTCAAGTTTTACTCATTAACTATTTGTTGAATTTTTCAAATCCTAATGAGGTATTAACTGGCATTTTCAATCCTTCTCACTATGTCTTTAAGTATGAAGTGGTTAAAAAACATCAACAGATATATGTTCTCCAACATATTAATATATAACCTGAGTCATCTGAAAAAGCTTTTTATCTCCCTGAGCTGCAAAGCACAGTCATGAACAAATACTCTAAGGCACAAAATAAAGTAGTACTGCACATTTTTCTAAGAACATAAATCAGCATATTTAAAGAAGACACCTACTGTGAAACTAAGCACACAAAATGAATTAGGGGGGGGAAAAAAAAAAGACCTAAAATTGCCCCCCAAATACCCAAAACACTGAGAAAAAAATAACTTACCTTCAGTCTTTTTATTATATTTATTGGCTTATAAATTTAAACCCATCTGATTTCAGAACACTACTGATAAGTTACAGTACTTCAGAACTACCAAACCTGCTTTCACCTCCCTCAGTGTACTAAATGGACTTCCTATACCAAGACAAATTCCCTGAGAAATAAATAATTTCATGTTCCCTTCCAGTATCTCATAATCATTTATGACACTGTCATCACAATTAATTTTTACTCAACACCACCTTATTTTGACTATTGATGTCACCTCTGTGGATGAAATCGCCACAGGATAAAAAGCTGTGATATTACCAGCATATAACCTTACCTTTAACGGGGTTTGCCCTAAAGCAAGGAAGTTAGAATTCTGTTACTAACATACAAATAAATAGAATATAATCTCTTACAAACAGTTCATACTTCTTTGTGCATGAGTTTTGTAAATAATTAGCTATGCTATTATACCAAGGCAATCTATGAAAAAATTGCAGAAAGTTACAAGGGAGATATTCCTCAAAGGAATGACTCCACCACTTCAATTTTTGATCTGGCACTTCCCTGAGAAGTATTCCACAAGCAACTAGAGACCATCGGCATATTAATTATTGCTCCCTTCAGATCCAGCACTGCAAGGAACCAATTCTTTCAGCTTCTACAGAAGCAGAGCTCAGGGGGGGAAAAGGGAAAAAGGGAAAAAAAAAAAAAAAAAAACACAAACCAAAACCACAACAAAAAACAAAACAGTGAAGTTTGAAACAAGCCTTTTAAATATTCTCCAAGAGCCAGCTTAACTGATTAATGTCCCTCCTATTAGGCAAACTCTGCATTTTCCCCCAAAGTAAGGAACAGGTCTAACTGCCAGCTCAACAGACAAGTACATACAGCCTCAATCTATGGACTCCAGTATGGAAATCAACAGATACAAGCAGTGCGTACATGTCCCACTATAGGAAGGGAACTGTAACCTGGAGGATTTTCTGATTTACAAATGGGAAAAGCAGCTGATAATGTAAGGATCCTGTCTATGAGACACAGATGGCAGAGAGAGAGTAACTGTCAATGTGTCAAAAGGAGTACAACTTTTTGGAGAGAAGGGAAAAAAGACCTGTAGAAGTAATAACACACAGAAATTTTAAAAAAGAAAAACTCTGGCTACTTACCTGTGAGTCTTCATCTTTCAATGGCCGCTGTGGAGTCTGCTTAGCATCAGACAGTTCATCTGAAGATTCATTTTTTCTTTTCTGCTTCTTACCCAGTGTGATGATCAGCTTTCTGTTAGGAAAAAAAAAAACTCCAACATCTAAGTGCATGTCATACACTAGTCTACTTCACATCAAGATTAACAATAACACCGCATCCACTAGCAATTCCCATATTCTTCTTAATATAAAACTCAGGAAGCACCACTGACTGAAAAATCAAAAATGTCTCTCAGAACAAAAAGCTACAACTTTACAGTGGACTATTTTCTACTGCTGTTACTCAGTTTCTCTACAGGCAAGCAGTTACCTTATTATTGCAAACCCCTCTGTATCATACATATTTTAAACCTATAAATGAGCAAGAGAGATGCAAACCCCAACAGTTAAGCTAATTGACAATGGTAAACTACACAAAGTTTGCATAAATACCATCTGCAGATGACAACTGTAAATGATTTATCATTTAAAAGTTATTGCAGTATGTATTTTCTCCTAGTTTTACTCAAAAAGTTAGCTATGGACAACAATCTAAAATCATTCAAAGCTGACATGCAAAACTTGTACGTTTAACTAAGTCATTCGATGGCAAAAATGAGGGAATTGCATGAATCGGTTTTGCCTTTTAAAGGTAAAAAAGAGAAGCGATATTTAAAACACAGTAGCTAAAAAAGTAGTAGTAAAAAAATCTTACAACCTCTCAGAGTATGTTAAAAACCAACACTATGCTTAATAAACTCTAATGAAAAAGCACCAATTATTTCTTTGTTCAGATTTGAAGGTTATGTAGTAAATCACTATACCAATTAATCTGATTTGTTTTTAACTAGTGTCAAAATATTTTTTTTTATTTGAAATGTGCCAAACACTCCTCTTTAAATATGTTTTCAGTGGCACAATCACAGAATGATGATGAACTATCCAATAAAATCACAGAGAAAGAGCTGTCCTAAAATACATATTTTACATAGTATCTAATCATCAGACCTGCCTAACAGAAAATGACGTGACTCTTCCAGCATACAAGCCTCTTCTGCCATTTTACAGAACAAATCAAACACGACTTTAGTCTTTATACAGAAAATATGAGTTATTTTACACCAAAGTAGCATCAAATATATTGGCCACGTGAAAAAAACCAACAATGAGAAAGTGGTGGTTGAAACACTTGATCTGATTTGCTTCTCTTTGCAAATGTCCAAATGAAAGAGCTATCACATATTTACTATGTCCAAACTAACAGTCCACACAGAACATGAAAATCTTAAATTACCAAAACACTAGGAATAGTTCAAGCAACACGGCTTACAAAAGATTATAGGCATATTTTAAGAAGCAATGAATATTTTCATTGTTTTTCAATATTTAGCCACTGGCTACGTTCAGTGGAAAGGTTAAAAAAAAAAAAAAACCCACAAAAAACAACCTAAAGAAAACATTTCCACTCCCCTGTTTTTTACTTCTGGTAGGAAGTGAACGGCACTGACAAATGCACGCTGAAATTAAGCTGCAGTAAGCGTGACCACAGAGCTGCTTGTTCAAAAGTAAATTCTGGTCCTCAAGTCCCTGCTTTTCATTAAGTGTTTTCATGTTAATTATTATTTAGAAAACATGTTTCATAATTGCAAGAAATAATTTCAACAATGAACACACTGGTTTTCCTACTGTTTCCAAGAGTAGTTTGCATTTCCTTCCCCCCCCGACCCCTTTTTCAATTTCTGGTTAGTATTCTTTTTCCTTTTTTTTTTCTTTGTTTTTTCAGACCATTGAATTCTCAGGTATTTGTCCAATATGACTCTTTCTGGTGACGGACGTGGGCAAACCACTTTTGCCATTTTTATCTCACTTTGTTTCACAGAATTTGTTACAGTAGCACTTGTCAGCCGATACATCAAATTATGTAACATATTCCAAAGTAACGCAGACAAAACACACTGTGATTGAACTTCTGAGCTTCTTGTTAAATGAAACCACGGATGCTAAAATTTAACATGGATTTAAAGAGAAAACTGATAAACTCAGGAGTGGGAATTTCTTGGAAGACTGGTAAATTCATGAAACGGTACCTATCCCCTGAAGTTCCTGTTCTGCATCTTTGGAGTTTGGAAAAATATTAAATATCATGTATGTTTTCCCATCTCTTAAATTCTTCCCATTGCATCTGCCTCAGGCCATTGCTGGAGGCAGGATACTAGGCTGGATGCAACTCTGCTCTGACCTGGGTATGCACACTCCTAAACTTTGCCCATATGTTGTTAAGTGCAACAAGCTCTGCTGATCTATACCTGTCCCTTGTCATCTTTCCATCAAAATAACTGGACATAGAGCATATTCCATCTAGTCCACTCATATAATATATTTTTAGATTATTATTTTTTCACCAATAAATAAGATCCCAAGCCTCCTCTTTGATTTAGAGCAAAGGCATTAAAGGCCTGATACACGTATGGCATGTAGAGATGATTGTGAATGTGATACACATTTTGATTTTTAAATCAAGACTACCAACAACGAAGAAAAAGGATAACGACATGTTCTTTCCTGAAATAAGTGTTGAGATATAAGTTGAGCTGTAAGGGGTCTCTGGAGGACATCTGGTCTCTACCCAAAGCCAACTTCAGACTTCTTTTATGTTGCTCAGTCCAGTCAGGTTCTGCTTATCTCCACGGCTGACACCTCCCTGTGCAACCTATTCCAAATTCTGATCCTCTTTTGGGAAACAGTAGATTAAAATGCTTCACAAATGCATGCTGCTATGTGAAGCATCTGTGTGCGTGCAACCGTAGTTCATCCTTATTTCACACACTGCTGCCCAGTATTTTAGTCTCAGGTTCCTTTTGGATTCAGCAGCACAATATTAAGAAAGGCCGTGACTATTTCACTATGGGTTGTAGTAGCATCCATTGAATAGCAGAGGATTTGAAGGTCCTTCTACTTCAGAACATGGCCTTATTTTGTGATTAGCCTCCTCCAGCTACGTCTTTCCTTGCACATCTTCTCCACTCCTCCTCTGGAGCTGTAGTCCCCCCTGGTGTTCACCTCTTGCTCTACCCTGCAGTCTAACACGTAATACTCCATTTCTCTGACAGCTTGTGTCTTCATCTTCTATTCCCTTCCCCCAGTACTTCTCTTCACAGGCATCTCCCTGAAGTTGTCTTAACGTCTCCTCTACATGTTGTGGATCAGAATGTTTCCTCCTCTGTACGGATCCCGTGCCAACGAGAGGAATAAACGCACACTTTCACTTCTTCCTGATCCCATGCCCAGAACCACAATGCTCTGCGCTATCAAGAGTTGCTGAACGACAGTATGGTGCTAAAGTCACACATTTCTATTAGTAAAAATGCAATCTGCTCATATTTTGGCCAACAACTTCTAAAAAATCTGCTATGTGAAAACAATGATTTTCAGAAGCTTGTAAATTGGATCAATTCTGCGAAAATTTTTCATTGAGAGCAAGTTCTCTTGCCAGTTTATCAATTTCTGCATGAAAGCATAAAGATCCTTGGCTAAAATCCCTTTTTCCACACAGAAACAAACTGTTCTGAACAGAAACTATCTAGCCTGTTTCTATGAAACAGCACACTGTAGATGCAGAATAAATAATATCACTAGACTCCATTCCAATTTCACTTTCTCCTGACTTTTAAAATTTAAAATGTATCTTACCATGTAACATCTGGAAATACTGTAACAAGTAGACAACAGACACTTCTTCAACATACATTTCCTCCTTTGTAACTACAAACTAAGGATGTTGAGAAACTCATACCAATGGGACGTTTAAGAAGCAGCCATCTCATGAGCCATTATTACTTCTGATCCTTAGCACAAGGCTCCTAACGTGGTTTACATCCACAAACCAGACTTAAAAGTATCAGCAAGACCACCAGGAACCACTAGTTGAGGAACATTTCAAATTCTTTCTTGTAATTTAAGAACAAGTAAGAATCTGTTCCATTCCCACTAAAAGTGACAGAAGAGTTGTCAGCACATTGAACAGCTTTAAAATTATAAACAACATTTTTTAAAACCTTCTAAATAGTGAACATGGGAAAGTTTTAAAGTGGAAAGAAAAGAAAAAACAGCAAATACATATTAGGCATGTAACAAATAGTAAGTACTGCTGGTATTCCATACACACTTTCAATACATCATTTTATTTCCATTTTCCCAAAACAGAGCAACACTAGTCATCCGTGTCCAAAGCCACCTCCTAAATACTTTAATCTGTAGTCAAAGCAGTTTGCTGTATTACTAGCCACAAAACTCCTATGTTATCACCAGTATTAGTATTTCTTCACTAATAACTTAGCTGAAGATCTTATCTATTAGCAAAATACAAAGTAGATATTTCTTTGACAAGATAACTTATCTTCTTGGGATGAAAGTTATATTAGTGGTATAAAAACA
This sequence comes from Pterocles gutturalis, assembly GCF_000699245.1. Lineage (NCBI taxonomy): Eukaryota > Metazoa > Chordata > Aves > Pterocliformes > Pteroclidae > Pterocles > Pterocles gutturalis. The sequence goes on along the minus strand of NW_010128739.1, from coordinate 7,348 downwards.
GTTGCTCTTATCCATTTAGCAAATGTTTAATAAATAATACTAACACACTAATATTAGCCACTGTCTCCTCCAGTTATATTTCAAATTAATAACTTCTGGATCACACACAGATTTTTAAAGTCTTATTGGAACCAACCGCTATTTCAAGCTCATACACCATTGGAATAATACTGCAAGAGAACAAACAAGTGTTTTGTTATCGATTTGATAAGACCACACTATTTTGCATTCATCTATTTTGCAGTAGAAACTTAAGATTACGTCACTTAAGACACAAGTTATGCATCAAAACTAGAATCTGTGAGCAGAGAAAACTTCATCAAGAAGTCACAGCTCAGTGCGTGCAAAGGCATCCCAGAAGGATAATTGAATCTGGAATTTACGTGCCATTTCTACTCATGACTAAAGAGGTTTATAATAAAAAAAAATAAAAAAGATTCAATGAGATCTGCTCCCTTCAAGCATATACCTACTAGCCAACACTGCCTGCCTCCCTCGAAACACAGAAGACAACTCATGATGTCTGCTGTCTAGGAGATTCACTTCCAGTTCTTTGCATTTCAGTTTATATGACACAGGATCAGCCTAAGAGGCAAATCACTTCCTTTCCACATCTCCCCGCCGTGTCTTCTGCTGCCAACTGAGTTCACAAATGTCTCAAGCCATCTTAACAGTATCATATCAACAAGTGATCATAGAAAGCCTTTCTGTCAGGGTCTTGGGTCCTAAAAATGCTCTGTATTGGAAACAGTACATCTGAGACCTACCTCACGGCAACAAGGACATTTACTCATTCGAGTAGTGAATGGGACCACGCAGGACTTACTGATTCATTACTACATAACTTAAGGGTTAATAATAATAATAATAATAAAAAAATCCACCACTGTTCTTTTATGAAACAATACATCCATTCCTGGTAATAGGAAACAGTTTTGAACTTATGGACTACCGCCTTGAATCTAACATCTGTAAATCAAATTCTTAGGATTTGGGAGATTTATTTTTTTATACTAGGCAGTGAAAGAAAAAAAATCCTAAATGAAGTCTACTGATATTGTCCTTTACATCACCAATGCAGAGCTGCTGCTTTTCATCAGGGCTGTGATATTTAATTTTATGTTTGAGTAGGTGGGAATACAGAGAGCTATAAAACCTAAATGCCAATCTACTTTTTTGAACAACAGAATGTTCACAAATTCGTAATTCTTCTATCCTTTGCATCAAGCAGTAAGAAGTAGACTTTTTAGTTTAAATGTGCATCACCTTAAATGGAAAGACTAGAATTATAGTCGGTCAGAAAAACCTTATAGAGGGAAACAAGTTCTATAGGAAAATATTACGGGTTTAAATAGATTCCTAAACATCAACACACCTTAGTAAATAGCCCAGATACGGAAAGTCATCCTGCCGTCCTCAGAAAAATCTCTAAGCTAATTTTAAAGAAATAACTTGACCAGTAATCAACACATAAAGCAAACTGGTTACTTAACCTGGTAACGCTGAATGTATTATACATGCATTCTTATAATAATTTTTGTCAAATGCTTAGAATGTTCTTGGTAATAAAAGAATTTAGCCATTTATCGTCACCAGCATTTATGGCACAGAAACTTTACTAATTACTGAACCCAGTTCTAAACCATTTTACTGAAATTAACAAGCACTATTTATTTGACTTTAGCAGGTCAAAGGATCAAAAACCTTAATCACCACCTTTAGAAAGGAACTACAGCCTGCCTAGAAAGTAACTGCCAGTAATTTACAACTAGCAATGAAAAATTGAAAAGAATCATGCTCTATTTTTTCTATAAATGTAGATCTCTAGAGGAATCACTAAGGAAAACATAAACAGTTAGCATGAAGCCCCGGAAAACATACCAATTATGTTTAACTAGCAAGGGAAAAAAAACCCAAAAAAACCCAAAAAAAACAAACAACACTTTAAAAGTCATCCTGTCCCCTAAATTAAGATACAGTAGTTAAAACTTCTCTTGATCCTAGATGAGGGCTACTCAATTTCAGTAAAACCTGTACTGTATTACATTCAAAAGCACTTTTTTTTTTTTACTGATGGCTACCAGGCAATTTTATCAAGGTCTGCTCAGCAACTAGTATTCCAGCTCCAGCTCTGCCAGATCAGCGAGGTACAGTATCTCATTTTCACAGCTGGACAACCGTGTAACTCTGCAAATCCTCCTCGAGAGCAGTACACAGGATATGCTACACAGACAGGATCCTTGTAAGGTCCCCGCAGAGTTTATGATCACAATCTAAACAAGAATGTGTTGTTTGAGTACTGGACTAGAGAAGGTAGGGTTGTGCTTATATTGGATATGCTATGTTTGATGCTAGGGGAGATGCAAAAGATCAGATTAAAACCATTCTCCAAACACTTCTCAAAAAAAAAAAACAAACCCCGAACAATATATTTGTTAGTAGTTTCTGCTCTATACTAGCCTGCAAATTGAACAGGAGTCACCTGAAACAGGAGCTTGACTTCAGATCTTCTCAAAACCACATAACTCCACAGCACCTCCTGCACTGGTCTGGCTCTCAGAGTCCAGACTGAATCAGCATATTTAACAGTTACTGCGAGTCAGATGTGTTTGCTAGAGAAAACACCGAATGGAAGATACTCATCTGGGGTGGACACAGAGTGGAACTCTTTCTAAAAAGCAAAGACAGATGCACCCCAAAAAATTCTCCGCTATGTTTAAAAATGTATATTTAGCTTATTCTTTTTTTACTGTAGACCTTTATTAGCTGTAAGGGTTCGTTCATTTTATCGTTTGTAGAAGAACTACAGTCAACAGCAGTTTAAAACAGTTGGAAATTGTTTATCTTTTTAGTCATGAGGAGACTCACTGTCTTTGGGTTTTCTTTACTGCTTAAATGCAAGCAATGTCATATATATCACTTTGCTATTTTTTAAAAATAGTTTTGCTCCTTTTCTCATTCCATTACAACAGATCTCAAAAATCCTTATTTCCAAAAAAACCCAAAAGTTTTCACAGGATTGAGGTCCTACGTTCCCCTTCTTGCCCAATAAAGTATTTGTCTTCTAAATGTATTACTTTTACATGGTAAAATTTTCTCACAAGATTCAGTCAGAATTTGATTTACTTCAAGATAAATGAGAAAACCAATGTAGCAACCCACACATTTAAAACCTCAATCCTGTTTTGACAAAACAGTCATTTACAGGATGTGCTCAGATTAACAAATAAAATTTTTTTAAGCATGTAAGATAGGAAGAAACCTTCAGAAGAGTTGTTTAGCCTCCTAACACCCTTATTAGTTATTGGATTTAGTTTTGTTCTTCTCTTCTCTAAATAAAACAAATTTTACTAAACACACAATTTTTTTAACCAGCTTTGAAAAGACAAGTGTAGCCCTTCTGTAGTAAATATTCTTCTTAGATAGGATCAATAGTTATATCTGCATAGAAAACAGAGTCTGGTAAGATCATTCTTTAGAAAAAAAAAAAATCAAGGTCTTGCAAGTATTGCTCTTCAAAACCACTGCATTATATACTAACACTTCTAATGAATTTCAATGAATATTTCTGGTAAGATCATTCTTTAAAAAAAAAAAAAAAAAAACAAGGTCTTGCAATTACTGCTCTTCAAAACCACTGTATTATATACTTTGCTAAACAGTTAACATTTTATGTACTTATATGAATAATATAAAATAGTGCTAACACAACATAACAACACATGAAGCTGTTTGGATACAAAAATGAAATATGCAGATGCCTCAAATCATCCGATTTACTGCTGTCCATAAAAATACATAGCAATTCTGTAACATCTGTAATATGTGGCTCTAGAAGACACTCTTCACTGCTCTTTAACAGGATCTGTCCGCTAAATCTTTAGATACGTGTCCCACGTAGTTAAAGCAATACCTAGTAGCATGATTAAGTTAAGAGTGCTACTGGGGCACTGGTTGATTAAACTGGTAAATAATGGGGAGGTAAACCTTCACAGCTCAATGAAAAATTATGAAAAGCTGACCATAATTAATTAAACAGGAACCTCTCTACCAGCTTCAGCATACTTTGGACCAAGCACAAATATCATAGTTAAAAATACAGTTTGAGAAATGTCTGTTTCTCTGTTGACACTGTCTCATAAAATCTTGAAAACTGATCCTAACTATGTGCACAGGTAAGCGTTTCATGAAGACACAAAACCGAATGCAGGAGTAAAAATCAAAGGTAACTGTTTATTTCACTATTCTGATTAGAAACAGTAAAAACATTATGGGAATATATGATATATTATGTAGTATATCGTAAGGATGATATTTTGGCAGGTTTTGTTAATTACTCAAAAATTATTAAAAAGCACATAAAGCTTCAGGAAACTGACATTAGCTAAACAACCGTGTGTTTAAGTTTTCTGATTGGACAGACACACAAAATGTCTGTTATACAACAGAAGTAAATTCAGAAACATTGACATGAAATCAACTTTTGAAGTACACACTCAAAATCCCACTTTAAAAAAGATAGAGCAAAAAAAGGAAGCACTATACAGTATTATGAGCAGCATTTATATGCCAACCCATAACCAGAAAAGAAAGAAATTTAAGGCCATGAAAGTTCAGGTTAAGAATCAAGTTTAGTTTAGAGCAGTAACCTTTATACCATAGGATAACTTCTCAAGGAAGTTGTTTACTTGGAATACGTAAGAAAAGCACTGATCTCCAGAAAGGAAGAAAATGCAGAGAAACGGGCTGATTAAAAGAACATTCACTTCTCCATATACATGAGAATATGCATATGTATATGAGACATTTAGACTTGGAGAGATATGCCAGTTAATATTTCTGTTACTGCAAAAGAGCAGAGATTTAAAAAATAAAACTCAGACTGCAGCGAAGATTTCCATTTCGAATCCTGACTGACACACCTATCGTTGGAAATTACACACTTTCCTTTACAAGTACACAGGAAAACAAGGTTAGCTGCAGAGTCAGAAGACGTGCCACGTACTGAATCCCTTAGTGTGTTCTAACATCGAATTATCTTTTGGAAGCTCCTTACCCCAAGCTTGACCCAGCTGAGTCTGCAAAATTTTTAAGAGGGCAGATTAAATTGATACGAGTAAAGACTATGAAGTGCTTAGGATACAAATTTTCCTATATGCACTTGACTTTTGATACATGTCGTATCTATAAGAATATACGCTCGCTAACAAGTTCATTAAGGTTCCAGTTTCTCCCTATGCGGTTTACCATGCACACTGTATTGAAGATAAATGCCAGAATTGATAAAGGCAGCATTTACAGTATCAGATAAACTTAATTTGTAGTTGGAACTGATTACAACACTAGATATAAGATACTTTGGTCTCGTCTACGCTTCAAAGTAAGTATGGAATATTTTAAGATATTAAAGTCACTTCCTTCAAAAGGACAGTCCTATATTGATTTTTATCTAGAAAGAAAACAAAGCATCCTTGTTCCTGAATGAGAGAGTCTACACATGGACTTCATCAGGAAGAACTGTGTGTAGGCAGTGGAGGAGAACATTTTATTATCAGTAAGCAGTTCTAATCGAGGATTTACAGTCAGAAGAGAAGACATTTTTATTTACTTACCCAATTTTGGTTTTCTCTCTAATTTTGGATGAGGAACCAGTTTTCGGTTTTTTGCTCTCCTTGTCCTTTGGTTTGGATTTAACTTTTCTACCCTTCTCCTCTTTTCCTTCAGCTGAAACACTGGGGAAGTTTTCAGGACTCATTACTCGTGGAATGTTTCTTTCTCCTCTCTCTTTTGCTTTTGCAATCGCTTCAGATATTATGCGATTTGCTTTCTCTTGTTTACTTTCCGAGTCTGCTTTTTTCCTCTGCTTCTTTTCAGTCGTTGCCCTCGCCTGGGTATTCTGCGACTTAGTATATGATCCTGAACCATCAGTCTTCTTGGAAGAAGGAGGCTGTACCAAGAGACAAAAAGTAAATAAAATCACCTTATTTTAAGTATATAAACATTTTGTGAAAGAAAAAGTGCAAATGTTTTTGATCTGGATATGCATCTAAAAAAAAATAAACTGGCAGGGACTCATGCAGACAAAAAAGAAGGAATTCTGTTTATACCACAGAATGGCGTGGGTTTCATAATAACTACATCAATTGTGGGTTTTAAACAACAAATCTGCATACTGAAAATCACTAAGAAAATGTCTAAAATTCTCTCAGCCTTTTTTCCGCCTCTGTAGTTAGAAGCACTGATCCTTAATCTTTCCAGCATTCCCATACATTTGACACGCACCTCCAACATCTCCAATAAATGTTCTTCTCATAAAAAGTGGAAAAGCAAAGAACTCCCTAAGGTTACAGCATCAGTATTTCAGCTTTGGTAAGATACCTGGACCACAGACACATTAAAGCAGATGAGAGATCTACAAGACTAACTCAATGCTAAACAGAACAGATGGTCTAACAAAATGAAGATTAAAAAACAGACCAAAGATAAATCCAAAACTAAAATTACACAGCTCTATATTCATAAAAAGATCATAAAGCAGTATTATTTAGATCAACATAAGGTCAGTGCCTTAGTTAGAAAATGTAACCTGCTTTGATTTGCAGGTTTTTAATCACCACTTCATCGGCGCAGGATTGTTTATGCTACGAATGCAATATTCAGATTATCTGCCTCTCTTTAAGCGGGCTAGAAGACATGTTTTTGCTTTCCTCCCCTCCCCCCCTTCCCCGTGGAGGAATGGAAAGAATTTCCTATTCAAACAGACAAAAAACCCAGCAGATAACAGTTATGTTACATTCTCACCCGTAAACGCGCCTCTGCCTATAGCATGAAGAAAAGCCACCCGGAATTTCCAAACACATTTTCTGCCCAAATCCAGTGCACTTCACTGGGGACGTGTTCTCCAGGTCCCTCAGCGAAGGCTCAACAGCGGGGCTGCGGCACCGGGCCGGAGGCAGGGCTCGGGATCCCTCTCTGAAAAGCCACCTTAAGGCCTACAGGCTGTAACAAATAACCCAGAGCCGAGAAAACAGCAACAAGCTCAAGATGGCGATGCAGCACGGCTCCCGCAGCAGCAGCCAGTAATAAGGAAGGTTATTCAATCCCATTAGCCTTTTAGCCCAAAGAACCCCTCCTCCTCCCACTCATTCAGGCTCTCACTTACCCTTCCTCTTGGCCTCTTCACTGAAGACATTTTTGGCGTCAGACAAAGGCTTGCCCTCTGCTTTTTCAGCACCCCAGGCAGTGCTCAAGAGAAAAGCATTGAAAGAAGATTGCTAAATGGCCTATTTAGCGAGCGGCGGCCAAGATACGCACAACCCTCCACAAACACACGTTGTGATTTATCAAC
>NW_010128738.1:0-3596 GCF_000699245.1 Pterocles gutturalis | reverse complement strand
TGTAATCTGCAGGGGACAGGAAGGGACAGTCACTGCGGGCCCCTGGGAGGAGCCCCAGGAGCTCCCAGACCAAAGGAGTCCCGTGGGGGCAAAGGGCACCCAAAGGGATGGGAGGGGTGTATATGGGGGTCCCAGGGCAAACAGCCACGTGTGGACAAGGGGACGTGCTGGGGAGCTCCAGGGGTAAGGAGGGATAAAGGGAAGTTCATAGAGAGCTAAAGGGAGCCCCAAGGACTTCTCCTTACCTCCCAGATTCCTGCCCCTGGGACATCCCCTACCCACAGTTGCTGACCTGTCACCCCGCCCAGCGGCACCAAAGATGGGGACGAGGACAGGAACATGCAGCTGGCCCTCACCTGCCACTGCCAGCCAGGCGGTGCCACTGGGCTGTGCTGAGACAACTGTCCCTGGGGCTGGTAGGTGAAGGCATAGGTGTCCCCTGCCCCTTGGCCCCAGCTGGTAGCCTAGAAACCCTGTATCTATGGGGTCTATAGGTCATCTGTAGGGTCTCTAGGGCACTGGCAAGGCTCAAACACATCTGAAGGAAGCTGTAATCCCCTGCTTAGACCCTTACTACAGGTGCTTTCTTCCCCCACATCCTCTTTTCTAGTTCCCCCAGGATTTAGCCGGTGCCAGGGAGGAAGAGTAGGATGTGGCTGGGGCATTGTCTCACCTCTCACCACCAAATCCAGGGTCCTGCTGACAGCAGACCATTGGAATGAAACATTCCTGGTGAAACACTGGCAGCTGTAGCGGCCCTCGTTGCTTTTATGCACATGGGAGAGGTTGAAGTCATGTTCCTTTGGGGGCAAATTGAAGGCTTCAACCTGGCCCTCCAGGTAGAGGAAACAGCCAGCACCGGAGTGCGCGATGGCGCAGCGGAACGTCACGTAAGTCCCTGCAGCCACCTCAGGCCCAGGTAGGACAGAGAGGACAGGTTTGGGGAGACGTAACTCTGTGGGGAGAGGAGAGGGCATGAGAAAGTGTGCAGGGCTTTGACGCAGTGCCCGGAGCCACCAGGAGCTCCATGACTCCAGCACCTGGCTCAGGCAGAGGTGAAGATGGTCCCTACCTGTCCAAGCCAGGGAAGAAGGGAAAAACCTTCCCCATCATGTGGACGGGGAAGCCAAGTGGCTACGTGCATCCCAGGCTGCCCATGTGGCGCCTGACCCCACGTGAAGGGGTAACAGCATGCCCCTCACCTTGCACCCTGACATCCAGGGTTTCGCTGCGAGCCAGCACAGTGCCTCTCTCCAGGTAATGGCAGCTGTAGGCGCCCGTGTCCTCTCGAGTGGCATTAGAGATGGAGAACTCGGCCCTGCTGCCACGCAGCTCCAGGGCACGGAGCTGGTGGCCATCCTTGTACAGCACAAAGTTCCCACTGTCACACTGGCAACTGCAGCAGATGGTGGTGGAGCCTCCCGGTGCGATCAGCCCAGGCGGCTTCAGGAAGATGGAGATTGTGGGGGCACCTGCACAGGGAGGGAGACGCTGCCAGGAACATGGGGAGTCCCCAGCACCAGCTGCCCTGCGGTGAGCCTGGACCTGGCTCCAGGCCCCATCTCCCCACAAGGGCGAGTTTTGATCTGTGGGGCTGGGGAAGCGCCCTTGGAGATGGATGGGGAAGCAGAGAGGTGTCCAAACCCCCCATCTCCCTCCTCATGATACTCACTTGGTGTAGCCTTGCTCTGAGCCACCAGCCAAGCACCTGCAAGAGAAGCAGTCATGTAGCATCTCTGTGGAGTCTCTGGACACCTCACGTTGCCCTCTGGGACCCCACACAGCACTCACCGAAGGCTAGGACACGGGTCACGGGCAGCATCGTGTCCCTCTTGGCTCCCTGCGTCCTCAGCTGAATCAGGACTTCTTCAGAGGAAGGCTTTGGCCGGAGGCACTGAGCAGCTGGGTGGCTTCCTCTGGGTCCTGATACGCCCTTGTTATCACAAGCTATCTTCGGTCCCACGGCTTGTGTTTCTGCAGACACAATTGCAGGGCTGGGGTGGTTCAAGTGTCCCAGAATGTCCAGGGCTGGGCCCCTGTGACGACCTGGTCTTAGGATCCTGAGGACCTCAGGAGCAAAGCTATCATCGGGGCTTTTTTTGTTTCTCTTTCTTGGCTCTGGTCACTTGATGGGGAAATGGCTTCCTCTCGGCCCTTGCGAAATAGGGTGATGTTCTGCAACTGGGCGGGGAGAAGGTACAGCACGGGACACTTTCTGAATCTTGATGAGAAAGCTCCAACAAGCAGTGTAATCAAACAGCTGTTTTAATAAGACAGAATAAAAAGGGGACTACAGGCAGCAAGCAAATCTTACACCCCTTTGGAGGCAGGGCACCCCACTTCCCTGCAGCATTGACGGGCCCAGATAGACTTTCCCACGGCATGCTGTGCAAATCCCACCCGTGGAGGTGTGCCCGGCATCTGAAGGGTGTCAGATTTACTTGGGATCTGTATTCCTCTTTATTCTATGCCATATTTATTATTCAGTTTGCTGACAGGCTTTTCTCGATGAGGTCCAGGAAGACCCCTGCACCACGTCATGCCCCTCGTCATGCCCAGAAACCCCGCTTGGTGCCCCCCCGCCGCAGTGCAGACCAGGGGGTGGCTGGGGCAGGCCACTAGGTCCAGCCACAGGCCATGACCACGCTGTGCCCTTCCCCACGGCTGTGGGGCAGGTTTGGTGGCTCCACCGAGGGGAACAGAGGGAAGTGACTTGGTTTCCCTTCTGTTCCTCAGGGGCTGTTTTGTCAACTATGGTGTCTTTCATTGGAGAAGGGACAGCAATATCTCCTGCCTGTAGGTCCACCCCACAGGGCTGGCCTCATTCCTCGTCCATCCAAGCCTCCCCAGTCCTGTGCTGGAGCAGCAGCGAGGTCCTTCCTCCATATAACTGCTCCCTCCCACCACACCTGGGCCAGGCCTCCAGCCTCCTTGGGTGCCATCTCATTCTCCCTTGGAGATGTCGTGGGCAGGAGAGGTTGTGCAGCAGGTTGCCCCATCGCCTTCTCCTTTCCTAGGGCAACTCCTCTGGCCCCGTCTCCTGCCTCACCCCACTTTGCTTCCCCCAGTCTCGACTAATTCTTGGCATCTCCTTGGACAACCTCCCTTCAGCCTCATTCATCTCAACAGCCTCCATTGTCCACACGGAGCTGAGGGACCCCAGACTGCTCTGGCTCACCAGTGCCCAGTGGGGAACAGCCCCCGGCTCACCCCCAGCTCTGCCCTACGCAGCCAGCACAGAGCTGGGGGTGGCCTGTGGGAGAGCTGGGGAGGCACTCGTTATCTGGGAACAGAGTGACAGCATGAGGCGCAACGGTTTTAAGCTGAAAGAGATTGAGATGAGATGTGAGGAAGAAATGTTTTCCTGTGTGGGGGGTGAGGCAGTGGCCCAGGTTGCCCAGAGAAGCTGTGGATGCCCCATCCCTGGAGGGGTTCAAGGCCAGGCTGGATGAGGCTTTGGGCAACCTGGGCTAGTGGGAGGGGTCCCTGCCCATGGCAGGGGGTGGAACTGGATGATCTTTAAGGTCCCTTCCCACCCAAACCAGTCTGTGATTCTATGATTCCCCATGAAGCTGCAGCCTCTTGAGGAGTTGTCC
>NW_010128737.1:0-41392 GCF_000699245.1 Pterocles gutturalis | reverse complement strand
GGTGGGTGGGTAAAAGCCTTGAAGGTCTGCTGATGAAAAGTACTGGGTGAATAATAGGAACAGGAGATGCCCCTTATTTCGTACGCTGTTCTGGAAGCTGATGCTTTTATTTGTTTACTGCATGTCATGGAAGGGTCAGGATTTTTGTTTTCAAACATTCATAAATAATGAGAATGTTCTCAAAAGTGAGGTGTAAAGCTAGAAAAGTACTGTGTTCTGTCTCTAAATGTTTTAAAGAATCTTGTTGGTTGTATATTCAAAATTTGTCCTCAAAAGTATACATATTCCTATACTTGTTTTGCTAGATATCGCCTATTAATAAAAACAAGGGAAGATTGTATCTCTACGTGTGCATCAATATTTTTAAAGAATTGATTTAAAGCCTAGAGAAATGTTACTGAAAATGCTGTTTGTCTCTAATTTCAAGAATTTGTTTTGGAAATCATAAATACGTATAGGTGAGGTGTTTTCTGATTTTCAGTGGAAATAGTTGGACTGCCTGTGAACAGAAACGGTGTTGTAGTCCATGCTGCACCTTTTTGCTAGAGCGGGAACGCTTGAAGTAGATTAGAAAGTAAAAGTGAGAACTTGCCTGGATACCAACATGAAACCAAGTTCTCTGTATTTTGAGAAATGTGTTCCATAGTAATAATGTTGATTAGATGAAACTCACTTGATTATTTTTTTAAAAACCTGTGAAATTAGTCCTTTTTAATAACGGTATTAAGTGGCATAGTTCCCCAGTCCATACTAATTTACATCATTTGAGAATCCAGCCCTTCAATATTTAATTTACTGACCTTTATGTTGTGGTGAGACAAATGACTTTTTAATGACGATGGCAGACTTGCTTGCATTATAAAATAAAACCATTGTCTGTGCTGCCAGGGAGCTACTTGCTTTATAAATATAGCATTTGTTGAGACATACGTATTAGGTACTAAAAATACTTAATTGACCTACTTTTTTATTTTCAGGGTTGTGTCCTTTGTTGTGACCTCATGGTTTAACTGGGAATAAAGATGAGTATAAGCAGTGATGAGGTTAACTTCTTGGTATATAGATACTTGCAAGAGTCAGGTGAGTTTTTACAGTTCTGGTCGTTAAACAATGCATAATTTATTTGGTATTCATCTGTAACTGGCTTTAGCAAACACACATTTAATTATTTTGCCAGTAGGCATGTGCTTCTGTCTGACCTCTTTCTTGGTGTTTCTTCTCAACAAGAGAATGAATTCCTACCAAGTTACCTTCTATAACTTAGAGATTTAGTCACTTCAAGTTTTCAGATGGCAGACAACCAACTAAGGGCTCGATTGATAGAAATGCATTTTCCTTGGAGATCACTTTTATCTACAAGGTGACGATGACACTTTGCACCATTTTCTTTAGGGCTCCTTGAAGAAGAAAAAACTATGACCACCAAAATAGCGTTTTTTCTGTTCTGTCTTGGAGTGATGCTCCTGCGAGCTGGTCTTCTGTGGCTGAATTCCTTGCCTGAATGTGACAGGGGGAGGGCAAATGTTGCTGTATTTCAAAGGAAGAAGTGGCAACTGTGACCCTGTGATTTGTATCATTTGAATCTAAATACAGATGAACAGATTTTTTTTTTTACAGGAATGACTCTTGAGTTCTCAAAAGCCTCCCTCCCTGCAGGACACTTCCTTGGAGGGTTTTGTCTTATGGTGTCAAGCCAAAGCCTCCTGCTTCTTAGGCATAAGAGCAAGAGGCAGATTAATATTGTCAAACTTGAAAACAACCTTCAGGCTTCTTGAAAATGCATTTGACTGTTGCAAATCTAAGCATATCTACTGCTTATGTCTACTGCTCATGGACTTCTTAAATTGAGACAAAGAAGCACCAGAAGCGATGGTGAATGGCAGAGTTTTTCAGTCTTGCTTGTCAGAAGAAAGCAGAAACTCATTGTTCCGCCTGAATTTACTGAAAACTATTATATGTTCTTATTCCAGTTGCAGATTGCTTTTGTCACAGAAGCTAAACTCACAAAATTGCTTTATCTTAATCTGAAAGTTTGCAGGCAGCTTCCTAGTTACCTGACAGAAAAAAATAAAAATAAAAAAACAGTAGTTTAAGAAAAAAATCTGTGACAATTAAGTTAATTTGCTGAAACAACTATTTTCCTCTAGTTTAAATCTGCCTTTTCAGGGCAGTGAAATAAATAGCAAAGAACTATCACTGGTGCACTGTACCATGCTTGCCACTTCTTCAGTGCACAACACTGATGTCGTTCTAAGTGCCAAAACATACACAATTGCGACAGCTCTGTACCATGAGGTGACTTCTGTTCTACATGCAGATCCACTTCACTTTCATGGGTAGCAAATCAATGAGTAAAAATAACAAGTGAGTCTTGGTGTCTTGGAGATATATATTCTATTAATACTATGTATGATAGTATATATATATATATATAGTTTCAGAATATATAAGTCTATGTAAGTACTATTGCCTGTTATGTATTTAATATTTTTATATTTACTCATGCACAAATGTATTGCCAATAATGCCATAATTAATAATTGCTGTGTTAATATATAAACTTAGTTTTTGTCTTTCGTACATTGGAACTAGAAACATGTAAGAGTGAAGCAACAGAGGTGAGGTTTTTGTAGTTCATAAGCATGCCATAACTTTTTATAACTTGCTTAGATTTGTAAACAGAAGGTCCGACCGTAGTATGGCAAATAGCATTGTCTATCTACAAATGAATTCTCATGTTTTTGCCTTGTCTTTAGGGTTTTCCCATTCAGCATTTACCTTTGGTATAGAGAGCCATATCAGCCAGTCTAATATAAATGGTGCTCTGGTGCCACCAGCTGCTTTGATTTCCATCATCCAGAAAGGTCTGCAGTATGTAGAGGCAGAAGTCAGTATTAACGAGGTAAGGAGGCTTTGCCTACAAGAGCATTATGTCCTTGCTTGCAGTAAGTTTGAATGTTAGTATTTTTTTCTTAACTTTCTTGTGTCCTATTTATTTACTTTTACTTCAGATTCCTTACTGCTGGTGTTCACCATGACTCCAGTGGTGGAACCAGAATGGAGTGACATAACTGGGTAGGGCTTCTGCCCAGTACAGCCACACAACACCAGGCATGGTGTTCTGGCTCATTGCTCAAAGGTCCGTTGTCTGTAGAGTTTTTACCCTAATGTAATGTTGTAGTAAATCCAGACAAGTGCAGTAAGATAATCATTGAGACAAGTAACATCTTAATTTTTATATTCGTAGACTTGCACTAGGGAGGTGGGAAAGCACTACGCAGCTCTCGTTTGGGTGATGTGTCATTATAATGAAAACCCAAAGGCAGAGTTTCCAAAAAGAGAGAGGGTTTCAATTTGTGGCATGAAGGATGAAGGATGGAGCCAGTTTGCTTTCTGCCTATGCTGGCTAATTCATCTGGAGCAGGATCTATTAAATTTGATGTTCAAATGGTTATTCCAGCGGTACAGAAAGCTATGTATCTTTCTGCCTGATGCTGCAGATACTTGTTCTCAATTTCCATTCTCATTTATGCCTGGGAGGTTAGCAGCCTTTGTATATGTCAGTTATGTTACAGAAGGAAACGATTTTTTTCACTAATTCTGCCCTCTTTCCAGTCTCCCTTATGCCTGCTGTTTATGTGTAGCTTTCATAGTCCCAGTGAAGCAAATCCTTTCCCTTAGGAAGCCTCAGAAAAATAAAGCAAGTGATTGGAATAGAAGGAGACCCTATATTTATCGCAAGGAATCCTTCTAGCTCCTAAAAATAGATTCTTACAAAGCCCTAGCATATGTATAAGGGTATTTTTAACTGGGTCTTGTCCATTTCAGGATAAAATTTTTCCTTGTTGTTTGAAAGCATGCCAGCACTGTTTAAAAAAAGGAAGAAAACTAGTCAACTCTCCAGATAATATGTTTATGGAAAGTATTAGTCTAATAAGATGGAATAACTTCACAAGCCAGTGACCTGACTTGCAATGTTTGCAGCTCTTCAAACAAACCATTAGATTTTCTTGCAGCCACTCATGTTTGAAATCATATTCATAGATAGCTTACAGAATTTTTTGCTTTAGCAGACGATTTAGCAAACTCGAAGCATGTAACTTTTGATTCCAGAAGCTCTGCCAGAGGCTTACAATGGCTTTTTTTGTGTATTTATGGTGGCCACTTCAGAACAAAATTCTAATCCTAACCATGACAATTATGAGATATCACTTCCAGCAATATTTGTAGACTGTTTTATTATATTAAATAAAAACTCTTGCTTTAGTTTTCCTTGGAACTTTTGCCCATAATGTTAATTTGTACTCGGTGTTGTCTTTTTTTGTTTCCTCCCTCTGCTGTAATGTAGGATGGTACCTTGTTTGATGGTAGGCCGATAGAGTCTCTCTCACTGATAGATGCAGTGATGCCTGATGTGGTACAGACGAGACAGCAGGCCTACCGGGACAAACTTGCACAACAGCAGGCAGCAGCTGCCGCAGCTGCAGCCGCGACTAACCAACAGGGATCAGCGAAAAATGGAGAAAATACTGCAAATGGAGAAGAGAACGGAGCACATACTATAGCAAGTAAGTAGAGACAGAAATGACCTTGACCTGCATTACGACATTTCCTTGTCACTGACTGTATGGCCGGTTAACGGGCTGTAGTGTGAGCTAGCAGTGGGGTAAACACACAGAGGTACTAGAGGTACAACTCTTTAAATATCACATCTCCTCAGCTTTGGTGGGGTAAACACACAGAGGTACTAGAGGTTACAACTCTTTAAATATCACACCTCCTCAGCTTTAGCCGTTGTATAAGGAGCAAGGAGAGGAGTCTGCTGGTCCGCAGCTGGTTTAACTGTTCTAACTGCGGATTGCTTGTGATGCTCTGCAAAGTACTTTTGACGGGTCCTGCTATCTGTCTCTCTGTAGACAGACTTCCTTGTCATGCTGAGAAGATCGTGGTTTGCCAAAACAAATCCTGTGTAATTTATCTCTTTTATCAGTATCAGTTTTCATAATTTGCTATTTGGAATTATTTGATGCAACTTCTTCCAAGTTAGGTTTATTCATTGGTTCCATTTTAGTTGATTGGTGAAACAAGTGAGGTTTAATGTTCCTTTGACCAGTCATGACATATAACATACAATTAGGCTTAGTATAGAAAAGTTCAGGTCAGGCATTAAAATGTGATTTTCAAAATATTGTTCTGGATGTCTGAATTGCACACTTTTGAGAGTGGGAGTTACCACCCCTTAATGTTCCTTTGACCAGTCATGACATATAACATACAAAACATACAATTAGGCTTAGTATAGAAAAGTTCAGGTCAGGCATTAAAATGTGATTTTCAAAATATTGTTCTGGATGTCTGAATTGCACACTTGAGAGTGGGAGCTACCACACCTGAAGAAAAGACATTTTTGACACAGTATTCATGTCAAGCCATGTGCAAGTTTTGCATTTTACAGCTGGATTTTAATAATTCTTTTCATTACTATATATGATAAATAAACTTGGAAATACAATCTTCGGCTTAAACAAAAACCTCCCTGCTTCGATGCTTTCATTTAAAAACAATCTCAAAAGAATACTTAACCTGTTAACTGTGAACTGGGTAGACTAAGTGTAAACTTCAGATCTCAGCCACTGTTAAATGTGATATACCAGCAACCCCTACTGGCTGGTACACCAAATTATACTGACATCAGTTCTCTTTAAACAGTGTTTTATATAGTGCTCTTTCTTAAAAATATGCATGTTCTAATAGCTTTCTCTTTTCTCACACGCACAGTGACAGAAACCCTTAGTGTTAAATTAAGCAATAGATGTGAAGAAATGGTTTGGTTAACCACAGTGAATAAATAGGAGCAGGTGAACTGTTCAGCCTTTTTTTTATATTCTGCATTTATACTCAGTGTGAATTTATTTTTAATAATAGAAAATGATTGATGGTAGCTGGCAAGAAAACTGTTTTGTCAGTTGAATTACCTCCAGTGTGTTTTACAGAATAATGTGGATTCAACATAACTTCCACACAAAAAGCTATGTATTGCCACAATTCCACTGTAATTGCCAGCGCCATTTAAAAGCTCTGTTATCAGTTTACCATATCACCAAATGTTATTGTATTAATTAAAACCATTTTGTAAATGAAGTGTCTGAGATCTTGATTTAAATCCTGTTTGACTGCAATGGGTGAGAAGAGAGATTTTAGAAAACGAATGTGTCATGAACACATTTTTAAAGCACAAGATAGACTAGTAGCATGTTGTACTCTGCAATATAGTGCCTGAAAAACTGTGAGTACTTTTAACATCGGTGTTTATTTTTTAACATAGCAAAAAATTAACTTTTGGCCTTAATTTCAAAATTAATTAATTTTAATTGGATGCTGAGGTTTAGAAGGAAGCTTCCTTGTATTTTTGAAACTCTCTATCTGTTTATAGTACTTCATAAGCTGGAACTTAGACAATAAAGGAACATTACAGCTTTGTCAAATTTTGATCCATGTAAATTGTGAATTAATGTTTCTGCTCATTCTGGAAGAATATTAACCACACAGTAGTTAGAATGTATTGTAACAAAATATTGAAATCCAACTCTCTCTACTGTTGTTTCCCATAATGTAGATAATCACACAGATATGATGGAAGTAGATGGAGATGTTGAAATCCCTCCCAACAAGGCAGTGGTGCTGCGTGGCCATGAATCCGAAGTATTCATCTGTGCCTGGAATCCCGTTAGTGACCTTCTGGCCTCAGGGTATGTGCATTAACCACATATGTACATAATATTAATGCTCATTGGCATCCTTCTGTATGTTAATGGGAACAAGTTACAATAGTACCTGCCCCAATGCCCTCTACGTCAAATTCCATAACGTGCTGTTTTGAAAGGAATGCTGTTTTAAATGGAATTAATAGGGAGGAGTTCCATTCTCATTAACTGTTTTGTAGATCGGGAGATTCAACAGCACGGATATGGAACCTCAGTGAAAACAGCACGAGCGGCTCTACGCAGCTGGTACTTCGACACTGTATACGAGAAGGAGGGCAGGATGTACCCAGCAACAAAGATGTGACATCGCTGGATTGGAACGTAAGTAGAAACGGCAGTGCTCAAAATACTGCAAGGAAATTGTACCTGTAATTTTGCATAGTCAAATTTATGTGACAGCAACTGTACATCTTCTGCCACGGCTCCTGAAATATTTCTATTTTTGAGTTGCATTGTAATTTCTTGTGTTGGACTTCAGGGACTTCTTTTTAATAAGTTGTAGTCAATGGAATAAATAACATAAATCTTATGCAGATGTGTTCTACCTGAAATTTGCTTTGTGTACTTTAGGTTTGAGTTATACAGTAAAAATAAGTAAATAAAGTAACCTTTTTTGATGGCAGAGTGAAGGTACACTTCTTGCAACTGGGTCTTACGATGGTTTTGCAAGGATATGGACTAAAGATGGTAAGTGAAATACTTTAATTTTCTGTATATTTTCCTATATTATGGCTCACAGCATAGTTTTTTATTTTTTTTAATGTATTCATATCAATATAAATTTTCAGGTAATCTTGCCAGCACCTTAGGGCAACATAAAGGTCCTATATTTGCGTTAAAATGGAACAAGAAAGGAAACTTCATTTTAAGTGCAGGAGTGGACAAGGTGAGATAATCTCTGGTAAAATTAAAATTCTTTCCTTCACCGTTACAGTCTAATTGTAAGCATAATAGCAAAGCTATAGAAAGTAAGTAAACCTAACTGAAAGTATGGGATGTAAATATGTACCTAAAAATAGCTTGTTATGCTAGCTCTGTTTCCTTGTGTTATATAGGAGTTTATTGAGATATTTTAGCTTATTAGATTTCAGTGTCCCTGGATCTCTTCCCAGTTAGGTTAGCATGAGTTAGAAAGTAAGTGCATTGAACACAGGAACATTAAACCTTTGTAAAACTGAATCGTCTAAAATTTGGTGAAGCACTTTATGCAAAGCCTCAGGAAAAAAAAATTGTACTGGAGGAATAGATTTAGGCTGATTCGGATATCGGTCAAGCCTGAGAATGATTAAAAAGGGTAGAGCTGGAACATAAGAAAAGTCAGCATATCTGACTGGGGAGGTGCCAGTAGTGTAATGTGTTTTATTTCACATCTCTAAACAAGCTTACAGACTCAGAAGGCCTTTAAACTCAAACCTTTTGTTGGTGTGAGAGGTTTTTATGAGTGGTAGGAAGGGCACATAGTGATGAAGAATAGACTTAAGACAGATTCAAAGAATAGAATAGACTATTAAAAAATAAGAAGAGTTTAATTTTTCCTCTGTAACTGGTTCAAAGTACAGAAGTAGACACAGGCTTGCTCTTAGTGAGACTGACAAACGGCAAGCTCAGTAAGACCACAGGCCTGTAATACTTTAAACTGGCAGTGTCACTGTAAAATAGATTTTCTCCTGTATTTATTTATTCCTGCATGCATTTAACATGGTTTACTTTAGTGCCCAGCTTTATAAATGCTTGCGCTGGCACAAAGGAAGGAAAAGTAAATGTCTCAGAGTATAGAAAGGATGGGTTTCTTCTTTTGGCAGCTGCAACAGCTTGTGCCAGTTTTTAAATCTTTGTGTGGAGGTACAGCTTTAATTTGCAGAAAAAAATTTTTGAGGAGATAGAAGCCTCATTTCAGTCAATAAAACTCCTTGGACAATGAAACTGAGATTATGCTGTGAAAAATATTCTGCATTAGCAGAAAGACTGACCCAATCTTATGCTGCTTTTCCATAAATAATCTGTGTGGTTAGTTCATGCTTCCAGTGAATTCAGTGTCAAAGTCTTAATTGATCGTTGAGGTAGGTCAGGAACATTGACATAAAACATAATGATTATAAAATACTAATTTTGTCATGTAAGATTTCTTTCGTCAGAAAGATACTGAAGTATTGACAGAGAACAGCTCAGATCAAAATTACACCTGTAAATCTTTCAGATTCTTAAGCATGAGATTAATTGTTTATATAAAGATCTCCTTAGGGACAAATGAATATTTGAAATTAAAATAGGCATGTGGACTAGATTAGAAGAATATAAATAGGACTAAGGAGATTTTTGTTTATTATAAAAAAAAAAAAACAACCCTTCTTCCCTCCAGACCCTAAAATGTTGTTATTAAACACCTTTTAAATATGACAACATGTTAAGGTTTTCTGCTGTTGTCTGGACATCTGCTACCATTTGCTTTTAGTACTGGGTAAAACACTAGAAATATAAAATCGGGAGCAGGTTTGGGCAATGGGGAGTAGGCTAGGTAGTCTGATACATGTGAATGGTCGGTAGTTGTGAAGAAATCGATTTGTACAAGTTTGTTTATTGTTTATCTGTTTAATACAGACCACGATTATTTGGGATGCCCACACTGGCGAAGCAAAGCAGCAGTTTCCTTTTCATTCTGGTAAGTCTTGATTTTGATAATTCAGGATTGTCATTGGAAAAGACAAAAGTGTTATTTAAAAAAAATAATAAATATGAAGTTTATGGAGCTTATTTACACCATTTTACAGTCTCACGGGCAGTCATTGGATACTGACTCCCATATTCATAGTCTTACGAATTTTGAGAATGTAAAAATAGTATTGTTTTGATTTTATAACTGTATAACTCCCAGTTTTATTGAAGTTCTTTGAAAGTCAAAAGAGATAATCCCAATATTACCAATTTTCTGTAGTACGGTGGCAGACAAATCAACTGGGTGGGCAAAGGACTGCATTTGTCCAGCGCCACACCCCATTGTTCTGAGCTGCCTGCTGTGCTGTCCCCAGTTTGTTTGGCCACAGACCAGCTGAAAGGCTGTTCGCTGGCCAGCTGGGATGAGAGTGCAGCCTCTCAGGAGGTAAGACAAATTGCTTTGTGGGCTGCATGCTGTGCAAGCCTGACAGAATCAGCTGGAAAATAGAATAGAGGGGGTGACAAACATGTCATTGAAGGGCCCTTAAGAAATGTGTCTCACTTCCAGTTTTTATTCCGCTCGCACCATGTTTTCAGTGGCATGACAACGATCAAAACCAGCAATTCTTGATTTACTCCAACCAATTCTGTGTGCTGTCTGCCATAAATATCTTGGCTTGACCAAGTGGAATATGTTGCCCATGATTTTCAAGTTATCACACCTTATAATGCCGGAATTAAAGAAAGGAAAGAAATCTTTACCTTTCACCATCTGCCATCTATGAGCACAGGCATGGACTGTTAGTGGAGATGAGTTCATGTATGATGATGTGTTACGTTGTGGGAGCCTGTTCCTCATGCTGACTCGAGGGTTTTTTAGGTTACTTAATTACAGCTCATTGTCCTTCTGCACTGTGTTCTCTATAACCGTTTCGTTCCAGATACGTTCCATGTTTTAATGACATCTATTAAATTTTGTTTCTTTTCTTTGTGTAAGACTGGTTTTGGCTGCATTCCTCACTGTTCATAGTGTTTAATTATCTTTAGAACTGCTGTAAAATTAATGGTTGCTTCCTGCTGGCATTTGTTCCAAGGTGGTGCATTGCTAAACTTGCAAATCAAACTCCTGCAGAATACATACCGTAGTTTTAAATATCTTTCTTTTTCTTTTAGCACCAGCATTAGATGTTGATTGGCAGAGTAACAACACGTTTGCCTCTTGCAGTACAGATATGTGTATTCATGTCTGTAAACTAGGACAAGATAGGCCCATCAAAACCTTCCAGGGTCACACAGTAAGTACTGGAAAGTTGGGGGTTGCTATATGATATTTTTTTTTTAATAAGAGATTGGGGGCCCAGCATACTTGCCAGTGTACAGCGCTTGCATAATGGTTCATCTTTGGCAGCGGGCAGTAGATACACATAGGAAGGTAGTTGCAGTTAAGGTCATGTGCTAACTGTAGTCTCTGTCATTAGTAGAACAGTTCTCACGCCCATGTGCAGTTTTTTTTTACCAGTGCCGGGATGGCATAGTAAAATGGCCCTTTAGAAGAAGAAACACATGACCTTTAAGACTTCACTATGTGCAGCCTATGCTGTGGAAGAGCATGCATGGGAAAATGTGGGGAACAGGTGGCAAAACGTTGTTGTAACTGAAGGCAAAGCTAGGAATGAAAATTAAATGTTAAAATACCGATAACGATACAAATACTCATAACTGCTGTCCAACTTTATCTTTCATAAGCTGTCATTTGTAATGGAAGTGAAGACTCCAACTTACTCTCACTGTTCAATTTTAGAATGAAGTAAACGCAATCAAATGGGATCCAACTGGTAATCTTCTGGCATCCTGCTCTGACGATATGACTCTAAAGGTAACAGGAGTTCTGGTACTGGCTCTTGGCTTTGTAAGACTCAGGAACGCACACCATTAGCTTGGGCAGTCCAGCCATTAGCTTGGGCAATCCCGCAATATTACTGTACTTGCCGTGTCGTCTAATATTTGTTCTTTTTTAATATAACAAGATTAGGCAATCCTAGCAAATCCTTGTTAATCAGAGCCAAGCTTTGGTCCAGAGAACTTGTTACAGGCTGCCACTCTGAGACTTGGAGCATGATTTATTAGGTGCTTTTAGCTGTTTACAGAATCAGGTCATTAATCAGTAAGCTGTCACGCTTGATGGCTGCTCTTGGTTAAAGGAAGAGTTGGAATGCATGTCATGTAACCCATACAAGAATGGGTGACTACCTCCTTTCCTGATTCTATTCTGTTTTCCCCTTCTTTCTATTTAAAATTTTTAGCACATTGTTTCGTAAGAAACTCTGTGTACTCCTTAGTTTTTAAAATTCATTGGGAGTCATTCTGTAGTTTTCAACTGCACCGACACTTTTCCTCCAAACAATTCAAAGTGTCATGCTGTCTTGTAGAACTGGGGAGGACTTGTGAATGTGGAGGATATTTAGCTTACACACATGACTTCAAGGAGCACTAGCGATCCATACAAAAATACCACCAGGTTAGATGCACTAGAAGAAAGGAGGTGGTTCACACCTGGCAAGCCTGTGCCATTTCCATGTTAGAGATGATTTTCCATTAATCCCATACTGCTTTATATTCAGTGAGAGCTGAGGACTGTGTTTGTTAGAATTTCAGGATATGGTTTTTTTATGTTGACAGAACTGACTTACTGGTGGGCCTTGGGACAGATATTTCCTTCTAGCTCACTGTTTTTTAATCAGAGACAGGGAATGGCTGAATGAGTAGCCACATATCCCCTCCTGAGCTGGCACACAGTCAGGCACTTGCGATGGAAATGACCTTATCTAAATATAAACATTTAAGCATTCAGCCTGCAGTCTAAAGCTAGATGTCTAGACATTTTTAGTCAGCAGAGTGTCTAGCATTTCCTAAGGTAAGTGTCTGGATCAAGTGTGATGAGTAAACCCCCGAGAGCATCAGTTGTTCTCTATTGGCAATGGATGGAGTCAAAATAGCCAGCTTAAGCTAGATATTTCATACTTAGATAGCTGAAATCCCAGTGAGATGAATTCTAATGTAGAGCTCAAGCTGTTGCTGCTGCATCGCAGTGAGTAGAGAGGTGACAACTGGGAACATGTCACCATTTGTGGGCTCAGGCAATTAAGTTCTTGGTCACTGTTTTGAATTCAGCTCAGCCTGGAAGGAGTTTTATTGTTTTGTTTAGGTTTGACTGGAAGACCAAGTGCTTGTAGAAAAGTCTGCACATCACTAATCACTTGTGGAGTGATCACTAACTTTTCAATAACAGTGGGAATGAATGTCAAGTTTTGCACATTATGGAAGATGCTTAGAGAACTATTTATTTGTTTGTTTATTTATTTATTTTTCTCACTTGTGGTGCCAACTTGATATTCTTTAGGGCAGCTGATATGGACTCTTTTTGTCTATAGTAGTTTTGGGAAGAGAAGCTAGATTTTGATCCCATCAATTTAAACTGGAAATACAATTTTAATTCTGTCTGCACATTGAAAATCAATTTTCCCTTCAGTGAGACACCAGTTCTGAAAAGCATCATTCATGTAAACATACACACGAATTGCATCTTAAATACAGGTAGACTTAAACATGCTCCAGTTAGCTTTTTGTAACAAAAGTCAGCCAAAAGCACTACTAGACCAGATAGCCTTAAAAAAAGTATTCAGATTATTAACTACTATATCAAGTTTCACATTCAGGAAAAGGTATAAAGCCTTCCAAAACCTCTTCTGTGTGCGGTGTAAACTCTTAATAGAATAGAGTTACTTTCTTTGTTGAAGGTTATCATGCAGAAGTTGGAGTCCTAAGGAACTGTGTGAAATACTGAACAGACACCTGGCAATGCAAATCCTAATAAGCCAAGAAAATGCCATAATGGTTTTTGCAGTCTATGACTTTGTATGAAAACAGAAAATTTCTCTACAGTCCCTTTATTTCACTCAATCTGTGTAGCAAGAAGTTCATTTAAAAATAGGACTGTGATATTTTGTCAACTCAGACATGTACATATACATATTGCTCTTCTCATTTGAGCATCTGGTATCATCCCTGCACTTTTCAAGGGGCTTGTAGTTAGCACATGCAGATTGGTTTCTATAGACAGTACCTTGATTACTCATTAACCCATCAGGTATTTATAACTCAAAGATGGAGGGAACTGGAATAATACTTGTCATAATTACTCTAGAAACTCAGCAGTTACAGTAAAAGTTTTGAGTGGCCTAAAAGGTAGAGGTCAGGCTGCAAATGATAAAGAAAGATGTATTTTAGTACAATATTGTGCTAAATGTCTTTGTGTTTTCTTCCGTTTTTATCCTAGATCTGGAGTATGAAACAAGACAGTTGTGTCCATGATTTACAAGCACACAACAAAGAAATTTATACTATCAAATGGAGTCCTACAGGACCAGGAACAAATAATCCAAATGCCAATCTTATGTTAGCAAGGTAGTATTAAATCCTCTTTTTAAATGCCTGTTAAGCATTATTTTCTAATTCACTCTTCGTATATTATATGAAGGTTCACAGAATGTTTTGAAGCATGTAGGATGTTTTATCATATTGGTTTATATTAGAAAAAAAGATATGTCAAATTGAGATGTAATTAATCTGTGTTTTTTCCCTTGACAGTGCATCCTTTGATTCTACTGTTAGATTATGGGATGTAGACAGAGGAATTTGTATTCATACTCTGACAAAACATCAAGAACCTGTGTACAGTGTAGCTTTCAGTCCTGACGGCAGGTACCTGGCTAGTGGCTCCTTTGATAAATGTGTACACATCTGGAATACACAGGTATAGCTCTTCTGTCTGTTTAGAAGTTTGTGCTTTGGTCGTTTCCATCAGCACCCTTGTAACCTTTGTTGCTCCATTGTATTTTGGCCACAAAGAGCTTTGCCCTTGCTAACATGCTGATTTGCTTTCTCTTTGTTCTAAGGTTGCTCCTGTTAATGGATGTACATTTAATTTCTCTCTTTGAGTGCTTGCCTGTGGCAAAGTAATAATTGTCTTTACATTGCCTTTACTTATTAAAAACAAAACAAAACCAAACAAACAAACAAAAAAAACCCAATAAACCCCACACAAACTCACCACCAAAAAAACCCAGAAACCACCACGAACTAAACATATTCAAGTGTCTCCAATTACACGTTACTTCCAAAAATTGTCTTTGTTAACTCTGAACTTTAAACTTCTGATAAAACAGGCTTGCTGTGAAAAATAACTGGATGTAGACATATAAATCTGATAGCTCTTTCATTGAATTTCACTGAAAGAATGTAAAGTGAGAGAAGATGGTGATGGCAAAATGTTTCTACATAACTTTCTTAGAAAGGATACTATTACTTGTTTTGTATTTCTGGAAAAAGGGGCTGATTGTGAATGAAAGTCTGAAGACCTTGTTGTTAGACAAGATGTGATCTCTGGCTACTGGGAATTGGATATTAATTTTTGAAAGGCTCATTTTAGTAACTGAAAGTAGTCATGACCATCCCTCATTTTGCCTGTCAAACACAAGATGTGCTAACAGTGTTTGTCGTATCCTTTAACACAGTGCTGAGATTGTCCACGACTCTCATCTGGACCCTTTCCTCTGAGATTTTCAGCTTTTAAAAGTGGGGAAGTTTTACATGTTGTACAAATTATACTTGTTTGCTTGGATTCTGTTATATTAATTGCATATTTTGTCCCTTTTCAGACAGGTGCCCTAGTTCACAGTTATCGGGGAACAGGAGGGATTTTTGAGGTTTGCTGGAATGCAGCAGGAGACAAAGTTGGAGCAAGTGCTTCAGATGGTTCAGTAAGTGCTGCTCAGCTTGTTTCACATTCTAGCAAAAAGACTTTTGGAAATCTTTTGACTAACAACGGAGACAAAATTCCCTTCTGTAGCTGAAGTTTAATACAGCCAGCTCATATATAAGGGTGCTGTAATGTCCTTATTCCAGCTCAATGCATTACTGTTCCAAACCCTCTGAAAATCTCAGAAGCTGAAGATGTCTGTAATTTAAATTTTCTGTCCCTACTGGTGCTTACTATGGAAATGGGTTTTTTGTGGCTGATCTTTCCATTATAGTCTGGAAACAAGTTCATTTTTGCCTCTTTGCCCTTTTTGAGTGAGAATGTTCAGTGTAGGTGATTTTACTGTAATGCATGATAGGAATGAGAGGTCTTCTGCATTGCGTTCAACAGCAGTGCAGCAAAACGAAGTAGAAATTTCTGAATGCTCATAATTAAAAAGTTCCTAAAAATGACAGGAGCTGTATGTAAATACCAGTCTGTTTTACATTGCTTAGGAGCAGCAGGGAATATTATCGTATATTTAATCCCAAATGCACCCTCTATCATCCCATAGTGCTGTATTGCAGCATCACCTCCTCGCTCTTCTGACATTGTCCCGCAAAGTATTGCGGTAAAAATGAAGTTCTTCGTAAACAAGTGCAACAGTTGGATTTTGCTTGCACCTATTTTGCAATGGTTTTTAAAGAAAGGAGAGGAGAGCCTAAGGGAAAAGCAAAATTAGAATAAAATAGGAGTGATAAAGGAATTGTATTTTAAAGTAAAGTAACAAAGGTCAGCAAAAAGCAATCCTGGGCTTTGTAGTCCAGAGTCTCAGGTAGTATCTTAACACAGGTGCCAAAGTGTTCTTTCCTGTGTGCTCCATGCTGGTATGTGGTATCTCTTTGTTAGGGTTCAGAACAGAAAATAGAAACTTCTGATTTTTAAGTAGACTAAATTCTAGAGAATTAATTTTGATTTGTCTTTCATATAATTTTAGCCTTGTAAATATAGACATTGTAATAAAAGGAACAGAAGCTCCAGGCATATCCTGAATAGAAATTAATTATCGTTCCACCCTAGATGACCCTTTTACACACATGATGTGTAACCTTTACAGTCTTCCAGTTAATTTGACCCAAGCGGCTGATTGTAGTTATAACAGATTGGTTTTCATTTAGTTTTTGCTTTTTCAAAAATTGTTGTGTTTGTTTTGGTTTATCTTGTTTGCTCGTGAAAGCCTTCCTTAGCCCCTCGGTTTTAAATATACTTACAGCTCCCAATAACTAAGCAAATAGAGGCACATTTGAACTGTTTGATGACTAAAAGCATAGCTGTATATGATGGTATTTTAGTAGTAGATTTCTATATCTGACAGAACTAAACGTTAACTAGTTATTAATGTTGTGATAGCAATTCATTAGGCAGCAGCACCCTTAACAGGTCTGGCTGGGTGCTCATAACCAAAGCTCTCACCTGGTGATTTTTTTCGCCCCAATCTGTTGTTAGGACATACAAGATGGAGCTTGTGCAATCTGTTTTACAGGTTTTGCTCAGATATTTCCCACAGAATTGTATAAATGTGGAATATTGTGCAGTGTGCGATTTCTGCATATGTATTTCTTTTTCTTGCAGGTTTGTGTATTAGACCTACGGAAATAGCGCTACTAGTTGGAAGCCATGGACCGACTATGAATGTGTACATAGCCAAAATGACTGTCCCTGACCCATGTACTGCTATAGTCCCAATTGAACCATGGCCAGTCCACTACAGCCAAACGTAAAAGAAATATATACATATACTGTATATAAAAAAAAAAAAGAGAAAAAAAAAATTACACCCTGAAGAGGATGACAGAGTTTTGTCACAGCTTGTGAATCCTGTTCACCAAGTGCTGGAATCTGCTGTGCCCCAAAATAACATTTAAAGGTTTTGGATACGAAAAACAGAAGAGAGCGAGAGAGAGAGAGAAATATACCGTACACAAGAGCAGACCCATATACATACCAAATTCAGAAGATACTAATGGCAGCCTTCATTACCCCTTCCCCTCTTTAAATCCATTATGACAATGGATTGGGGGATATTTTTGTTTTCCTTCTCAGTAGGTGAGCAGTTTGTGTGTACAGAGAAAATGGACTTACAGAAATCTGCAGCAGTAGTTTTTTTCTTTGCTTTTAAACATTGGGTTTTCTGTTTTGTTTTGGTTAAGTTTACGGATGCATGAAGTAAGGGAGTGAATTAGTTTCTTGTTTATATTTTTTCACCTTGGAAAAAAATGTTTCTTTGAAACATCTTTTAATGCGTTCTTTGAAGAGGTAGATTGAACCTGATAATGTTTGGTACATTTTGTGGCTCCCAGAGCACAATTTTGTGAACAGAGGGAGGGTGGAAAAGGGATTATGGAGAGAGAAGAAAAAAAGAAAAAATCCTTCTTTGAGGGGTGTTTTTTCACGTCCTGCTCAGCTACAAAGTATGACAGTAATGGGTATAATGCTATGTTTTATTTTCTGGTGACATGGCTGAAATGCAGTAGTTTCTTATTTGGGACGTAATTCTGCGAAACTTAAGAACAGAAGGGCACAAAAAAATACAGAAAAGAAAAATACAGGGATGCAAAATAACCCCAACAAAAACAACAGCAAACCCAAAACCGAGGACAAGAAAAAAGAGGAAAAAATGCATCTTCTGTTGCTTTAAGACCATAGCTAAAATATGGTGAAATTGTGCACTATTGTGAAAAGGAGCAAAGTATAGGTGGGGGATCGTTTTTAAGATGTTAAGATCTTTCTGGACAAGGGTTCATGCCACAGCTTCTCTGAGAGTTGCCCATCATTATTTGTAGGAGCTTAGATGTATAATTGTAAACAAACTCCAGTATTAAAAGTATCTCATGTAATTTTTCTTTATTAAAATAAAATCTTTGGCATATATTTGATAACACTGCCATTAAGAGGCAAAATGTTTACTACCTTAGATTTAAAAAAAAAAATCTTAAACAGAGGACTTGCTTCAAGTTTATTTTAATAGCAGTGATTCAGCTTATTTAAAAGATGAATACTTGCACTAATTCCCCTGCTGCTCCAGTCCTGCAGTTTATTGTATCTTGTGACTACATTTTTTCCAAATATAGGGTAGATGTAAGCTGCTATTTTTTTAATAATCACTACTATATAGTGTCTTTTACTCTGTTTACAATATCAAGTATTTTTCTTACAATGACAGATGTATATGGCAAACCTTTTTCTGCTCATGTGATTAAAAGTATACTGATAGTGATTTTATTTGTAAATGATAGCATGAGGTTGTGTTTACGCGTATGTGTAGTCAAAAAGGTTGCATCATGTCTTGCATAAGATTCCAAGAGTGTAAATTTATAAAAAGAGAGGTTGTCAAATTTATGTCACAGGCATTTTACTTCAGGAATGGTTTATATTACAGAACTTTGCAAAGTTATCAGTTTTATAACACTATTTCAATCACAAATAATTTTGTGGCTTATGATTGCTAGTCTCTAACCTTTTTTTTTCATTTTGGTTCTTTTTTTTTTTTCTTCCCTCCCGTCCAAGTTAGGTATAAATTGATTATATTGAGATAATGCAGCTTTGACATTTTAACCATTGTTCTTTAGGCATTGATTTCTGCTATTTCCATGGAATAAACACGACTTGAAGCAAGTCTGAGTTTGGCTAAGGTAGGGTAGCAATTTGCCAGTGGTAAAGAGACGTCAACGATACATTCTTAATGTATACCCCTGGATTATTATACTATCATACACAGCATTTAAAACCAACAAAAGTCATATCCATAAAGACAGTCATCCACGGTGGTTTGGTGCCAGCTATTTTTAGGGTTTTGGAACATATTACAAATGTTTAGAGCAATTACCCTGTGAGTTACAATATGTGGGAAACCTAATATATTGAGTGTCTGGCACTTGAAATATTGCTTTTATTGCTGGAGGTCCATGACTGTGGCTGACCTCTGTCATTTAATGAAAAAAATAAAAATAAAAAAAAAATTCTGTGCAATAATTTTAAACTGTGCTCCCAGGAATAGACACAAATGTTTTGAGTATGTTTAAGCTGCATTTTTCGTTTAGCAATGCATTTGTCAATTGCACTGAATTTAAATCTGAAAGTCAGAAGTGATTCTTGATAGTACTTTTGTATTTTAATATGGACAGTTTATTCATTTTCATAAACGTTATTGGATGATTCTTTCAGCCAGTCTAAACAATTGTGGTGGAATTCTGTGACATAGCTGCAAAATCACACAGCCATGTTTTAGGGTATCGCCATTTTCCTCTTTCTCAATCATCAGCTGTTTTGGTTGTAATTCTAGTTGCTTAAGCATAGTATCACATATTCAGAAATAGATAAAACAGAGCTTCAGGATCACAGGTCCAGGGTTTTCAGGTGCTTGAAACACAGTCCAGCAGGAACGTCCGCTCTGTTTACTCGAGTGCTCTGGACGCGCAGGCTGAGACCCCAACCTGGTGTTCATCAGCAGTGCCCTGCTGTAGTGGAACGAGGCCAGTTTCCACTAGCGAAGGACCTGGCCAGTAGGAATTTTATTGTTGTCCTTTACTAGCATGCCACAGTGCTGCTCCTGCTCACACCTCTTCTCGCCTCTTGTTTTATACACTGTTACATGCATGCATGCAAGGTGTGCTAGGTTCTGTGATTATGTGAAGCAAAAAGAAAAAAAAGAGAACCATGACATTAATTATTATCTTTTATAGCACAAAGACCTCGTATTCAGTAGTGAGGTAGACTATCCAAATTGTTCCTTTAAACTGAGTATGCCAAATGTCAGTAAGACCCTAACTTTGTATAAACGTATGCAGATGCTTAGTCTTACATACTGAGTAATTCTGTTGCACCTGTTTTCCAAGTGTAAAGGCAAACATATGCATAAGCCTTTGCATACATTAGTTTCTTCTTTTTTCCAGTTCAACAAGCTAATGGGCAAATATCCAAATGGAGGGTAAAAGGAAGGGAAAAATCTGGGCTCAGAATTAATAATGGAATAAGAAATTAACTGCTCTTGAGTTCGCTGTCTTTCTATGCATCCATCTCAGAATCCCGTTTCTCATTTCTGCATAATTAGGTCCAGGTTTCTGTAGAGTTCTTCCTTTTCTATTTTTACTTTACCTTTTTCTGCATTTTTAAATTGATGTAAAGATTCCCAACCAGTGGACTTTTTAGTGTAGTTAAGAGAATATCTAGGTCCTCATAAAAGCTTTTTTAGACTCTTTGTAATGTTGATAAATTCAGTTTATTCTGGGACTACAATTGTGCAGGGTTATTTAGCATGTCTACTAGATGATTGGAAATCTTATATGAAACACTAAAAGTGCCTCTTTTTCTGGGTTGGGTGGAGGGAGGTAATAGTTACCAGAGTCAGAATGACATGGCATTTTGAAGCATGTTTCTTGATTTTGTGACACTTTAATGCATCTTGAGAGAAAGGCCAAAGATTTCTACCAATTTTAATTAATTTTCTTTTTAAAAAGCACTCCTTTTTCCTTACACTGCTTACCTCATGCTAGG
Source organism: Pterocles gutturalis (assembly GCF_000699245.1). Taxonomy (NCBI): domain Eukaryota; kingdom Metazoa; phylum Chordata; class Aves; order Pterocliformes; family Pteroclidae; genus Pterocles; species Pterocles gutturalis. The sequence goes on along the minus strand of NW_010128737.1, from coordinate 20,626 downwards.
GTATTTAATGGGACATTGTACCTTTGAAATGTTCTTTGTGTTTAGGAAGAATAGCAGGTGGCACAGGGCGGTTGTGCCAGTTTGCCTACGGAGCAATCTTAGCAGCTGATGCATTTAGTTCTGCTGAATGAAGGAATTTCGTTAAAATCGCAAACTGGTTTTTCAGCTTGTAGATAAAAGGTTGTATGTTTTTGTCTGTTTAGTGAAGAGGAGCCTTGGGACCCGATTTTTTCCAATCTTTTCTTAACCAGAAATCCCATTGTCTTTCACTTCATGAGAAAACCTTGCCAGAACAAGCATTGGAGGCGTTGGGTCTGTGTAACACCGGACAGCGTGACGCGTAGGTACAACGAGCCGCATCTCGCCCCAGCCAAGGCTCCCCTTGGCCTCGGCAGGGGTTTTGCCAGAGCAGGGCCTGCCGGAGTTAGCCCAGTGTTCCTTTTTCATTGACAAGCGTGAGAGCTTCTCCCTTCACCCAGTCCTGTAGAGCCGTTCATTCCCCAGTGGGATCAGTTTCACACTCCCCAGAAGTCTGAAGAAAAGCAGAAGCAACATTGTGGCATGTTAGAAGTAAATAAGGCTTCGGGAGACAGCAGTAAATCTCCATCAAGATCCCTGACATTTTTCGTAGGGAGAGAGCCGTGGAGCAGTCTCCACCTCTCCCTCGAGAGAGAGCTCTGAAATACCAGGTTCTGTGGAAGTGTGGCTGTCTTCACTGTCAGTCTGGTGGAAGGCAGACGAACCAGGAAAATCTGTTTCTTGCGGATTGCAGATTTAGTGTTAATAGCGCTTCAGATCAGTAGTTCTGAGTACATAATTCGCTTTTTCTGCCTTTAAGTTTGAAGCTTGACAATAACTTGAGGCATGTTTTTGTTTTGTTTTCTTTTTGAAATAATCATTCATTTTTACTTCATAATGTTTTTTGACATTTGTGGGTAAATACGAGAAAACAGTCTGCATGTTGTTGCTAGTCCAGTGTACTTTGCAATCTTGTCCTCAACAGACTGCAGTGTGCAGAACAGTAATTCTAGAATACAGAAGTAATTTTCTCTCTCTCCTGACATTGACATTGTAGTTGTAATGGTTTCATTTTGGAGTTACAAATCCTTTGGGTCTAATTCTGTGAGCCTACCTATAGCACTGGATTAAAATGTCTGCATCATTTCTTCAGTTATCCAGTTAAATTACAACTGTTGTAAAAGTGTAAACCAGCCCATGACAGTTTTTTGTACTTGTTTAAAGGACTTTTATTGTTCAGTTTTCATGATTATTGTCTAAAGAAGACTGATATAGATGTTCTATACTGTCCTGGACCATGTTAATTACACTTTATGATGTATTTTGGTTCTACATCACAATGATTTCTCCCCAAGGCCCTTATATCCCTTCTAGGCACATTTTCTGTTGCAGTTTCCCTTTGCATTGTATTGCTTTGACAACTGTAATTTGAATCAGATCTGAAAGAGGTCCAGAATAAAATATATTTTGATATTACTTTGTCTGAATGTTATATATGACTAATTTTAAATGCTTGGTACAGAGGATTTGCAGATTATTAAGATGGGGAAGTGACAGAGTGAAACACTGTTTTTAATATTTATCGTGGCACATGTTCACACCAGGCAGCGTGTAAGAAGCAATGGGAGGTAGTACGCTGTACAGCTACACACTCTTTACGAACATACGGTAGATCCTCTGAAAATGATGAAGCTCTCCTCTGCCACCATTTACTGCTACGCGTTTGATTTAGGTCAACTGGTTTCTCATGTGTGCATTCTGTGTGCATCATCTTCTCCTTACCCAGACACTTGTGGAAGAGACACTGAGTCTGGTGACACACACAGCTACACCCCAGCTGTTCAGAAGACTTTGGAGGTGTGGGAGCAGGCTCCTGGATGGTAATGCCGTCTCACATCGGAGAGATCCGCTCTTACGGAGCAATTCAGTTTGATTATGCAAAGGAATGTTATTTGTGTTACTGTATTTCAGGTAGTTGAAACCATTTAGATTCACACATGAAATAACATGCATCCATCCATAATGATGGTTTAATTCCTTTAGAATTGTGGGTTGTGTCATAATCTGAGAGAGGGAACCTGGATGATTTATTTTCCGCATTGGTAGAACTTTATGGTGAAATTACTGCTTTTTAATGTAGATTATTTATTTGCTATAATATGTTTAAAAGTAACAGCTTTCTTAGTAATGTTATCAAAATCAATTTGTTCTAATATGTTGAAACTTGCTGCTGAAAAGCATATGTAATGGATTGGAAATGGAGGAGGGACTGTGTTGTACAAGTGTAAAACCAGTGTTGGATTCCCTTCACCTGGAGTCTGAGTGTGCTTCAGGATCTCTCGGTCACTAAATTTTGAGAGAGCACTATTGAAGCAACTTCATGGTTTTGAGACAGACTGTTTGTACTAACAAATGTCCTGTTACAGACAGCTTGTGTGTCTTGAAATTTCATTAGCACAAGTGTCCCCCTCTAGAGTACAGCCATTCTGAGATGCAGGAACCAGGGAGTGCTGGTGCAGCGCGTAGATGTTACGCTTGCAGGGTAGCGATGCCCATCTCTGTTCGGTGAGGAGGAGACAGCATTCCAGGCAGGTGTGTTATGCCATTACGGCCCGAATCTGCCCTTTGAAGTTTAGTTATCCTCGTGCTGTTTTTTCTAGTTCTGTAGGAGCTCGTGATCTCAGGTGTTCATAAAGTCTATGTTCCCTGTCTCATAGGGAAATGATTTAATGGAAGTCTAAGCAACATTTTTGGTTCCCTGATGTCAGCACAGGGCAGCTGTAACAGAATAGTAATTGAAGAGGAATTTATTGACGATTCTGCAGAGAATGATGATGCGCAGTCAGTACAATTTGTCCATGAGGAAGGCAGACCCAGGAGATCTGCAGTGCAGAGGCTTTCTTATTTATCTAACTGAAAATTGGTGTCATAAAGGATGGTTTGAAGGATTCAAAAAGACACAGGTTTTTTTAATAGATGTAATGTGAAAATGTTCAGCTCCTGGGATTCATTCTTCAGATACCAAGTCAAGATACTGGTGTCAAGAAGTCTCATTAGAGGTCAAGTACTTTCAACAGACTGTTTTTCTTGTTTCCACAGAGGTTTTTCTGACTTATTCTAGATGCTAAGAACTCTGATTTTTGCTTTGAGAGTGCTGCATTTTGAGCTTTCTGAATTGTATGTTCTTGAGCATTTCAAGAACTCTTACCTGGACTGGTGACAGCTTGGCTTGAGTGTTCTCCCTTCCCTGTTAGAGAATGAAAGGTCTCTCTGCACAGCAATGCTGAGGGGAAATTTCTGAAAAGAAATGGTGGTGGATGAAGGGTTTTTTCTGACAAATATTTAAAATCCATTTTCTAAAGATTGTGTTTCCCATTCCACTATATCGAAGTGCACATACGACGAATCTGCGGCACCATTTGCTCTTCTTGGATGTTGTCTCAGCCTTGAGAAAGCATTCAATCTTCAGGCTCCATTTAGTTGAATTTCTACCTTTGTCCCTGCTTCCAATGTCTTCTGTTGACAAGAACATCTGAAGGTGTAGCGTCAACCTTTAATAAATGCCAGGCACAGGTAGGGTGTAAGTCATCTGAACCTGGCTGTTGGTTCTCCAAAATCATATTGACTGGGTCTTTACAATCTCTTTCTTGCTGGCAGAGTTGCGGTGCTGCATCGTTTGCTGTTGCAGAAGCTGGTAGGAGCATGATGGCTGCTAGCCGTTATGGTTGAACTGCCCTGTGGCTTTCCACTTTATAAATATGGAAAAAGACGTTTTTGTGATACAACAACCATGCATTCCTAGTACTGAAATTGGGAGCCGCAGTACATTCTGACATATATCCCTTAATTTCTTGCAAGAGAATCATTTTTTAAGGTAGGAAATTCCTGCCTCAGGAAAGTAGTGAAGAATTGCAATTACTGATGCTTAGTTTACTTTTTAAATTATTATTTGAAAGTTTTGCAGTTCTTTCACTTTCTGTTGCCACATCTCATCTATCTTCAGTTTGCTTCAGTACTGCAGCAAGTCAGATGCCGATGAGGTGGATAGGAACAAACTGCTTTCTAGCAGTAAGTAATTTGAAGCCAGAAGCCAATTTCCAAGGCAAAGGAGTAGGAGTGTGAGTAGTTTGTTGCAATTGTGTTATTTACAATCTCGTGCTCAAATCAGTAAATCTTGCTGTGTGCACTGCATTAAATATTCTATTTTATTCTGTTAAATGTTCAATTTCAGTTCAGTGCCTGCAGCTAATTTTACAGGAAATCATTTAATACAGCTTTTATAGAAAACAAATGATAACTTTGCACTGTGTGTTGATAGATAAAGCAGGGAAATTTCCTGTTCGGTACCTGTTGAAAAGTTAGTTAAATCAAGGTGTAGTTTCTTGCTGTTGCCTGGAGAGCCGGTGTGCCTCCAAGTTTTTGGTTTGGGTATATGATTTCTGATCTGGAGCATTCAAGTGCGAAATACTTGTTGACCCATTATTTATCTCATGGCTTATTACTGTTTGCTTGGCTGGGTGGATAAATCAACTTCCTGTTTCCATCAGATGCTTTTCTCGTTGCAGGTAAGCTATGCCTCTGATAATAAGGATAAGAAATTTGTGCCCATAGTGGTCTGCTAGTTTGAACAACCCGTTATGTGGCTTTCTGTGTTGTTTGTGGCTGAATCGCTTTTTATATCTGTGGATACCGGAATCGGAGAATTCTGTCTCTCCAGCATTTCAGCCATTTTTTTCCACTTTGTTTAGAAGGACTTTTAAATAAACAGGATCAGATAGAATACTTTTGCTTTTGGAGGATCTGTTTGGAAATAATGGGGTCATCAAATAATGAGGAAGGCAAGGGGAACCGACTGCGGTTGTAGGTCTCGAAGAGAGCTTGGCAGTCTGGCTGGCTGCACGCGCCTGTGTCTGAAGACAGCTGCTCAGCTGGTCTTAAAGGATCTGTTCCAATCCTGCAATAACCTTTATGTTAAAGCATTTTTTTCTGTCTCATCTGAATCTTATTTGTTGCAATTAAAAACTTAGTATTTTGTCCACCCTGAATGTGGAGGAAAAGAAAAAGCTGTTTCTTTATTGTTCCCAGCAGCCTTTTACGTATTTGAAATCTGTTGTTGTGTCTTTCCTTCTTTAGGCTGAACCATCCTCAGTGCATCTTAATCAATTCATCAACACCAGCTGCTCTTCTTGACAAACAATCTAATGAATACTGAAATAAGAATCTTGTTTATAAGAAATACGGTCTCTGGCAGGAGTGAGGAAGGGGTGGGGGGGGGCTCTGAAAATGAAATAGACTCCTAGTTTTGCAGTTCTGCTATAGTAAATACCAACAATGGCTCAATAATGTATGGGTTTGCATTACTGATGTCCCAGCAAAGATGGGACCCCATTGTTCTTGGAAGTTTTACGTAAACACCTTTTTGTGTCTTCCACAAGCCTTCATTTGTGCTGTTCCCCCTTCCTGGTTTTCAGCTAATGAGGTTTTGTCCAGAGTTGCCCAGCAGATCTGTGGCAAAGCTAGGAATAAAACTCAAAATTCCCTACTCTGAAGGCATTTCTCTCAAAATAGGACAGAGGACCAGGCTGAGGGTTGTATCTGCCCATGCTTCCCACCTGGCACCACCCTCCCAAACCAAAACTGCTACAGAAATGTCCCAAAAATAGTGAGAATGGGGAAGGGCACCCTGGGAACTGGAGAGGTACGTGATACCTGTGTGGAAACAAAACAGGACAAGTGAATTCATAAAATGCTCCAGTGATACGCTAATACACTTGGTAAGAGTACCAAGAAAGAAAATTTTCTGCTTTATAATAAACATGTTTTCAGGCAGTAAATGTTTTTTCATGTGGGGAAAAAAAAAAAGAAGTATTTCAGCCAAGGCTGCTTCTATCTCATGGATACCTACGTGTTCCTGACCACGCAGCTATTTTGTATCCCAAAAAGCTTTTTGTACATAGACCAATGTCACAAGGATTCAAAAATAAGCAAACCTATCAAAAATAAAAAGCTTTAAACACATACCACTTTTCAGAATTGAAGAACCCCAAATACCTGCAAACTCTCCGAGAGGTAATTTCTCAACTGAAGCTGCGTATAAAACATTTCAATTCAAATTTATATTTTGAGGGAAAAAACTGTAAGTTGTAAAAATCAAATATCTGAAACTTCTTTTAAGTACTCCACTTAGTGCTCCCAGCTGACTGCAGCCCTGACTACTGTGAAACCCCTCGAAAGGCCACCAGAGCAGCTGGCTCCAGGCGTGTCACTTACATGGCGTCTATTCCTCCTAGGTAAGGCAGCCTCCAGCATGTGTTCCTGGTTAAAAGCTCCTAAAAGGAGCAATACGGTTCCTCTCTGTAAGCTGCCTCAGCTCACTGACCTAGCAGAAAAACACTGGCAGGGTTTATTTTGTACTGTTCCCTTTCCAGGGTGGAAGAGCCGAGGTGGAGGCAGCGGGATGGCGTATCTACGCTGTTAGACTGGCGTATCTGCCCACAGCCATAGCAAAAGCCTGCGACCTGCTGGGGTTTCTGGATGGATTCTCCAGCAAATGGGCACCTGAGAGTGCTCTCATGTCTGTGGGTATGTGCGGAATGACTGGAAAAGGGTGAAGAGGAATCAACTGTATTTTCAGTAGGCAGATCGCTTCCAGCTCTGGGTTATTGCCTGCTCTGCTCTTGCCTGTATTAAGGAGCAACCCAAACTTAGGGGCCTGAGCGTGACTACCGCTGCCATGGGGAGCAAGTCAGAAGGAAAGGCTTCTCCTTTATCACCCTAACTGAGAGAGAGATTTTAAGGATCAGTCTCAGTGGCGGTGGAGGGAGTAGGTGTGTACTGTATTCTCAGCTGCTTCCATATCCCCAAGGAGAAGTGGAAACTAGAAGAGGAGGTTTCATTAGCATTATTTTGTCACTACAGCTGAGCAGGAAGGATTTGTTATTTTCCCATTAGATTTCTGTCTCTGCTGTTTTCCAAAACTTGCTACTCCATCTGGGATCAATGCAGCAATGTTATACTTAGTTATATAATGTTATACTTAGTCATATAGATAAACTGCAAGATTTTGTTTTCCTTTTCCCAGTGTTAGGGCAGTAGTTGTGCTTTGTACGGGCTCCTAAGCAGTCCCAGTCCTGGGGTGGGAGCAGGAGCAGCGGGCAGAGTGGTGTGAGCCCCGCACCGCAGCCGGCCCTGCAGCTCAGGAGCTGCTGCCCGGCATCCCAGCAAGACTCGGCCTTGTATTGAAGGCCATTTCCAGAAACTCCAGTAACAACTTGGTCTGGACTAATAGGGCTGGGTTTTAAGTTTCAGGGTGCAGGCGTGTGACTCTTGTTAAGGTTTCCTAACACCCCTTCTGAGCCAGAGCACTGCTGCTTCCACGCAACTATCCAGGGTCCAGCTTGTGTAAGTGCAGAGACAGGCTAGAAGAGCAATGTGGTGCTGCAAGGATTTGTGTCATTTGAACTAAACTACAAATAGGAAACTGGAAAGTGTCTTGGAGCAAATGTAGTCAGTAAGATTCAGAACATAAGTGGTGGTATTATTTTTCATTTGCTCTGAGCCAATTTACTGTATTTCCAGCCTTCCTTCTCTATACAAAACAGCAGCCGGAGGAGTCATTAAAACAAATATTGGATCCCAAGATTGCCTACAATTCAGATACTCCAGTGATAGAAAAATGTATAGTTTCAAGAGACAGCACGTGCGAGTACCAAATCTCACCAAATTGCAGAGATGTTAGTTTGTTCAAACCAACCCCTCTGTGCTTTAGAGGAAACAATTTACTACTTTAGTAAATAAACACAGCTGTTAAGAAGTTAAGATTAGACTGTCAGATTCATCATCTGCTGAGTAAATGATAGCGTAGAGGCCTTCGTTTTCTGCAGAAGTGAAGATGCTGCAAGTACGGAAAAAAGGAGACTGAAAGGCAGGTATGGCAGATGATGCATTAGGACCACAGTACTTTCAACTATGGGTGGATCGAGTGATCTTCCAAAGTCTCCTGTTACAGCAGAAGCACGTGTGTGTGTGTGGATGTACAGGGAGGAAGGAAAGAAAGGTTAGGACTTGATGAAAAGTACTTTAGGCTGACAGCTTTGCAGAAAACAGGGAAACTTCCACAGGCGCAGTTTTTGTTGGAGGTTGAGGTCAGCTCCTGTGCACTTAAAGTCCTTCTCCTCTTTTCCTTGCACTGGTTTCTATTGCAGGAGTGCTGCCTCTTCCCACTGTTCTAGTTCCCTGGTGCACAGTCCATGGCCATTAGCATTAAATGCAGGATTTAAAGTGATGTGTGTATGATTAGTATCAGAGGTAGTCTTCTAACCAGCAACACGGAGGGGCATTTGAGCGATGCCACATTTTGCCCTTCTCATCCACAAATGTCATGCCCCAGAAGGGTGGAAGGAGTTTTCCCTCTTGGGATTATAGATATTTCCAGGGTGGCTGACTGCTGGCTCCATGAAAGTCAGCAGCCAAATCTCTGGGAACTTCAGTACAACAAAATTTTCATCCCTGTCTCCGTGACTTTGGCTTTAAAAATTCATTATAGACTGTTGGTGTGACCTGTGCTTCCAACAGCAGTTGCAATTCTTCATTAAAATCCACTGCTTGCCTCTCATTTTTCAGTGGTGTCCTGCTACACTGCACTGCACCTTTCCCTCAACCCAATGCCACGGTTTAAGTTCTGTTTCATCTATTTTTTATTAGCCCAAGAGACTCTTCACAGGTGCCAGCTGCTGGCTGGGATCCCGGTTCCTTTCTCCTCGTTCCCTGCCTTCCCTGTCAGAGGCTGTGGCAAAACCTCTGTTGATTTTTCTGTTTGTTGCCTGTCCTGTACCCTTCAGCGATAATATTCTTCACTGGCCTGCCCCTCTGATGGGCTCGTTTATATTCCTGCATCTTCTGCTGGTTTTGGACAGCTGCTGAGTCACTGAATTTTTTTCCAGCCGCCTTAAGAGATGACATTTCTGTACAGCAGTGCATCTCTAAGACTATCTGAATTCTTAATCTCATGCCTGAAAACATCAATGCGCTGCTGCCACCATGGTGGTCGAAGCCTTAAGACTGGTGTCGTCACAACATCGTTAGAAACTTTCTGCAGCACCCTTGTGGCTCTCTGGCAGTCCCAGGGATGAGAGGTGGTGTTTCAGGGAGCGGCAGTGGTTCAGCCCAGCCAACAGGTCTTGTATCTTCTGCTCCTGGGTGAGCTTTTGCCTTGGTCTGTCTGTGGTTGCTTTCCCTCAAAGCCGGTGGTGGAGGCTGAGGGAGGAGAGAGGCTTTGCACATGCAGCAGACCCCGACAGCGAGCTGCTGCTGGGGGTCACTACCACCTGCTAGGACATGCTGCTGCGCACACCTGGTTTTGTGTGTTTTGGTGACGGGAAGCAGGTGCTGAGAGGATTTGGAGGCATTAATAAAATTGTCCGAGGGCTGGCTAAACATGCCTGTGTTTCCATATGACAGTAAAGCTGGGGACAGGCCTTTGCATCCATTGAAAGTGTGATTTTTTTTTTCTCTGGCATCCCGATTTCATGGTAAATTCTAAATGGAACCAAGCCCTATCTTTTTTAATCCCCCTGCTACTGACAGAGGCAGACCTCTGTCTGAAAAAGGAGTTGCATAGCAAGGCGGCTACTTCACTGAAAATGAAAGAATTAACAAATTTTCTGCATTGAAATAAGCAATAGCTTAGAAGTTAAGGGAGGCACAATTTGCTTCATAATCATCCCTTGCCTTTTTTCCTTGAATGAAGATTTGGGGGAGTTACAGTTTTGCGGGATATGAAGTGCTATCTACTTAATCATGCCTAGCTGCTCATTTTTGAGTAATAGATATCCATGTAAAAGTGCATAGGATAAACATCCATGTTTAATAGCAATTTAAAAACCAAACTCATCAAATGATCTGAGTGATGCATATTGGATATTTTTGAGATAAAAGTTGACCGTCTGAGAAAATGGAGTTGTTCTATTTCACTAGAAAATGTCATAGTCACTTATTGGGCTTTATTATTCCGTATGTTAATGCATTGTTGCTCTTGCAGGTACTGGCGGAGGAGGGCTCCTTTCGGGCAGTGGTTTGCGTGCTAATGAACCCCAAGGTTTGTTTTTCTGGCTTTTACACTTGTGCTGCCACTCCACTGTTTGTGGCCCTGGATAACTACAGCAGAGAATCCCATACGTACTGGGGGTGGAAATAATCTATTGATGACAAACAAGTTCCCTGTTAAAAGTCCTAAAGACTGATGTGAATTCAGTGTGTGCTGTGAAGGCAACCATGGAGGCTTGTCAGAGAAATCAGATGTGCCTTTAAAAAGCATGGAAGAAACAATCCAGAGAATAATTTTAATTTTTTAGTTATTATAATTCAAAATTCCTGCAAGAGATGAAGCTCCTTTTTCTTCTTCCACCTGAGAGCCCTACAGCTCCAGGGAACTTGGACATAAGTTATCCCTATGGCATCTCTCGTGTGTCCATGTTGATGTTTCTGAAGTGCCGATGTCTCACAACCCATGTCTTTCTCTTGCAGACACAAGCTTGACTGTACCACTTTGTTTAGTTCTCAGTTTCTGTTGCATTTAAGAGATGAAGCTCCTTTTTCTTCTTCCACCTGAGAGCCCTACAGCTCCAGGGAACTTGGACATAAGTTATCCCTATGGCATCTCTCGTGTGTCCATGTTGATGTTTCTGAAGTGCCGATGTCTCACAACCCATGTCTTTCTCTTGCAGACACAAGCTTGACTGTACCACTTTGTTTAGTTCTCAGTTTCTGTTGCATTTATGGCCCCATCATTGTGCCTAATACTGGCTGAAGAGACTTCCTCTGCTTTATTTCCATGCTTTTGTGTTCTTTAAAGTAGAGCTGCTGGTGCATTCATTGCCCTAAAGAGCAGCACAGGGTATTTAGCAGGTGTCCCTTTCCCAGCCTGTGCCGAAGCCTGTGGCTCCGTGGTTCTGCACTCCACGAGGAACCCAGGCTTGTGCTGTGTCCTTACTCACACATCAGCTCATCTGTTCTGGATAGGGCGTTTGGGATGTATTGCCTCATTTTGCAGCTTCTGGCCTTTAAAGCAAAGTCCAAAATTAAAAAAAAAAAAAAAAAAAAAAAAGGTGGGGGAGGAAGAAAAAAGAGAGAGAGCAAGAGCAAAGAAGCCAGGCTCTGCTCCAGCTTCTTTCCAAGCCCTATTCAGACCTCACGTATCTTACACAACTCTTCAGAGCTATGTAATTATCTGGCAAAGCCACGGACTTTGCTATCCCTTCCCTGTACTGAGAGAAAGCTGCTGAGCCTATGTTCTTTTCTAAAATAACAGTAATAAAACAAGACTTTAAAGGAGAAGATGCTGTTCCCATGCAGAGCGTGCTAGTTTGGGCAGTTTTGATGTCCTCTTTTTATTATAAATATAATTGAATTTCCAATAGTTACACGCAAACAACTGTCATTTGGGAATAAAAGGAAGTAGACGTATGCTAATCGAAAGCTCTGATAATTACACAATCTTCAAATTAATTAACGAGCCAAAGGCAGCCAAACATTAGCATTTAGAACGTGCTTTGCTGCATTAACCACTAATGAGTTCATTTAAATCTATCATGCAACCCATTTTGGAAAGCATGAGCCATATTGAATCATATTCAATCAGATTTAATAATGAAATCCTTAACACCAGGCATTGTTGATTGTGAAATTAACATAGAATTTTATTTGTTAAATAAAATAAGATATTGGTATTTATTATTAGCTGGATTGTACCTTGAGAGGAATGTGGAAATAAGATACACATATCCAGGTAAGAATATTCTTAAGTAGTGTTTTTTTCATTTATTAAATTTATGTTACTTTTGAGAAATGAATCAATAATTTCACAAAAATACTTGGGAATTCCGTGATAAAATAAAATATTTTTGCTTAAACTATTTGCTATTTTCAGCCTCGGCAGTTGCGAGGCTGTTCATTGGCACAGCTGTGCTCTCCGTTTCGTTCCTTTAGAGCTGAAATAACTCAAAAGAAGTCACAGGAGCTTCTCTGCATTTAAATCAGAGTAACTGAGGTGGAACCTCCGTCCGTTGCCTTTTCACAGACAGTCTAATTTCGGGTCCCATTGAAGCATCGTGCGGTTTGTCATTGTCCTTAATAGAGCAGACAAATCACCATCACCCCAGAAAGGAGGCTTCCTCCACCACCTCTAGTGGAGTTACTAAACTGAAGACATTCTTTTGGATAAAATATCTTTCTCTACGAAGTGTTTTGTTGAACATTTCAGCCAAGTAGAGCTGTTTCAATGGAAAATTGCAACCCAACAGTTTCTTGCATTCGCGATGACTGGCAGAGGCCAAAGGTTAGGTTGCCTGCCTGGCATGTGGCAGATGCAGTGAGGGCACCAGAAGAAACCTATCCTGGTGTGGGATTTCTCCCAGTTTGCATGGAAGGTTTTGACAGGGCTCAGTTTTGTTTCTATATCTTGAGTTTTCGTAGTGGTTATTTGGTCCCCAGGACACTGGAGATCAGCACTGTCTTCCTCTTGGGACTGTACAGTCCCGATACAGTCCCACTGGGGATGAAATTATAAGAGTAGCAATCAAGGCTTAAAATGCTAAAAATATGGGACTCTCCAAGGGGGTTTTTCATGGGGACAGGTTTATTAAAAAACAGAAGAACAAGTGGCTGAGATTAGAACAAAATCTGGCAGGAGTTGTCTGCCCAGCACTCTGCAGGTATGGGAGAGGAAACCTGATGCTCCCTCCAGCTCCCTCTGAGCTGCCCCTTGGGAACTCTGCAAGACGGCTGAAGTGGTGTCCCTCTGAGACCTCTGCTGACTGCTGCATGATGTTTCTTCAGGTGATCTCTAGTGCTTGTCTGCCCTGTCTGCTCATCAAGCGCTGGAAGTGAAGTTTCTAACGGAATGTGCATGCTAGTCAGATTTTCTTTTTTTTATTGAAAAAACAAGGCTGGAAGATTTTATTGGAAGTGGGAGAGATTTTCAGTCTTTGGGTCTTGGAGTGGAGCTGGTTTCATTTTCTTTCTAAAAAAGTTGGATAGTTCCAGAAATATGTAATCTTCTCCCCAAATAAAAAGGGCTTATTTGAAAACACCTTTAGTAACAGCTCAATTTCTCTTTAATTTCCTCGTAGACATCTCTGTTCTACCTCTTATCCAGTGGTGTTAGTTCAAGTTTAGCCTCACAACTTTGTGACTCAGGTCAGGGAGAAAGGGATTAATTCATTAACTACCTGTAAACACCAACAAAAGTACTCTTAACAGCGTATTTCACCTGAGAATCTCAAAGAGCCTTACCAGCAGTAAAGTGCCCTAGAGTGAACATGCAGGTGAGGGGATAAAATGCTCAAAAAGTCACCCTTTTATTGAACACATCTTGACACACTTCACAATAATTTCTTATCAACATTACTGTGCATTCAGTGGATAAGGGAGCCAAAGTGACTCGCTTTGGGGACAGCACATTGTGTCTGTCCCACAGCTCAAAAGAAGCCCAGGAATCCTAATTCCCAATCTCCAGGTGTAATTACAAAACCTTCTTTAGTGAAATGTTACTTGTAGGAGTCGCTCCTTTGCATGCTGATGCATAAATATCCACCAGTTAATAGCAGCATAATGGAGTAAATTTGCCAGGTCTCATGAAAATACACTGACTAAAACATTTGATTAGGACTAGTTTAAGACTTCAGAGGATGTCTTTAGCTGCTAGTAAAGATAAAAGCAATCATAAAAACTAAGTGACTCTCAGTTTGAAGCTGTATTCTTAAGATTTTAAGTGTGTTAAAATGAGATTTCTATATTCACACCGGCACATTCCCTCTAATTATCGAGTACCTTTTGGTACAGCACACTTTACAAGTAACAGGGCCGAGTTTCAGGGCATTGTGTTTTTGCAAGTTGAAAGCCATTAACGTTTTGGAATTTCTTCACAGTGGGAAAATGGTACTGATATAAAGAGTCATTGTTTCTGAGAGTATAGTTAAACCTGTGCCAGCCAGTCTGTGGGTGTTCATTTTTCATTTAAGAACTGTTTATTTTCCCTTAATTTAAACCAATTGAGAATGCATTCAAGTTGAACTAAGTGCAGTCCTTTGAATCAGAAACGCATACATCCCTAGAGCTGTTTCTACTGCCTCAACTTCATTCTTTCTGAGGCTCAGGTAAACAAAATTGATGCAACAACTCAACGCAGACAAAGCCTTACTCAGGAACACCACGTTTACCTCTGATTACCCGAATACTGAATACCGGTGCATTTCCTAGGCTGATGTTGTAACGTGTTGCTTAAAACAGGCCATGACCATGGGGCATCCCTGACAGGAAGGGCGCAGAGTCCTGCTCCAGGCTTTTCTTCTTTCCTCGCTCTGGATTTTGAGCTACGCCAAGGCATGTGCACAGCCAGCCCGAGAGATGTGCAATGTATGCAGTGGAAAAGACACCACGTATTTAATTATATGGTGCTTCAAGGAATGCTTTTGTATTTTCAAGGAGGTTTATTTTAAGTGATGTGTAAGACAACCTCACAAGATGCTCATATAGCAGGCAGTGTGTGTCAAACTGAGCTCTGGAAATATCCTACTCTCACTTGAAATCACGTTTAAGAGTATGACTGCCAAATTATGTAGCCCATTAAATGTTTGTTCTTTTTGCAAGGTTTCTCTCTCACTTTTTCCTCTGAAGGGACGATGGGAAAATTGCAGGCCTGCTAAGCTGAAGCAGGGAGAACTAACCTTCCTTTATTTCTAAATCAAGGCAGTGTTCCCCTACTGAAACACAAACAACAGAACAAGAGGATGTGACCAGTGACACCTGATTATTCATAACTCTGCTTGTGATCTTAATTCCCTTATTAACATGACCCCATAAAATAAATTAGACATCAAAATGTTGACAGATGTGACTAGAGCAAAAGCTCCACGGGGTTATGCCATGAAGATCTCTTTATATGCTATTTACTTTTCCAAGTGTTTTCTAATCTACTGTTGTCTGACAAAGCTGGTAATCCAATTCTTGCAGGTAACTATCATAAATTGCTTGCTAAGCCACTACCTGCATCTATTGCAAAGTTGTGTTGTTATGAAACTTTGTGTTTGCATGTGGAAAATAAGCAAAACCAATCCCAAACCATTCCATCCCAGTAAAATCCCAGACCTCCCTCCTTTCTGCAGGACCAGCCAGGGTGGCATGGCGCTGCTGGGCATGGGGCTCCCATCTCTGCGGGAGCATCCTGCTGCGTGCCGCTGACCCACACTTAGTGCTCAGTGGTCAGGGCTTCTCGTTGCCAGCTGCTCCCGTGGCTTAGTGAGAGCACTTCCCTTCCAGGTTTGTGAAAATATAATTGAGGACCTGCATCGGCAGCTGTGTTGAGCGGCAGACATTATCCATGTGGAGTAGGTTTCTGGCGTGCTGGGTCACTGTGATGCTGGCTACAGAGGGAAAAGGATAAACTCCTGAACCTGTGTAAGGGCACTGGGAAAGGAAACCCTCACATCTTGCGATATGGCTGGGGTGAGTAGTATACAAGAAATCTTCAATCGCCTGATTCTAACACTCCCAGACCTACACAATACGTTTCTGCTCTCAGCTGTTTGAGTGATGTTCTTCATCTGAGAGTCTAATTTGGCCCTTGGGGTGGTTCATTAAGACAGGGTTCATGGTGCATCGCATCCTGTTCCCATCTGAGATGCCCTGAGCATTCAGGCTGCTCACGTGTACTGAGCAAGGCTTATGGATTGAGCTCAGGGTGATCCGCACTCTGGTTATGTCTGTGGTGTGTTAAGCCAACCTGGGCAAACTTGGTTGTATCTAGCAATATGGGCCCCAAATCCAGTACAGCCCTACTGTGTGAGTCAAAGCATCAGAGAAATGGTGCTGTGGTATTGTCTTGCAGTAAATGAGTGCTAACTCTTGTGCCCTGAGTGAAACAGAAGAGTTGAAATCACATGTTCTGAAGTGAAAAACTTGTGTGCCTTCAAATGCCAGAACTTCAGAGGTGTTTGAAATCCAAATCAGGAGTTTAGTAGCTCAAGCCTCATTCCTAATTGAAATAAGTGAGAGCGCCTGTATTCTTTACTAGTGTTGGTGTCATAAATATCTCCATTAAGTAGCAATTAAGCTGCTGGGATTTGGGCTGTGTGCCATTATAAGAGGTAATTATAAAAGAATTGGATTAATTGGTTCCTGAATTATTTATGTAGACATAAATATTGCACATGAGATTGGTATTAAACAGGATACTGGCATGAAGAGAGGAAGGGAATGATACACTGATTTATGCTATTTCTTTGGTTCTTCTTCACTAAAACACCAGGAAAGTTGAAGCTTGTTAAAAACTAACTATTCCCACTGTCAATGCGCATACATCACGTTATCATCTTTTATAGAAATATACTCCCCTGATAAAGCCATTGTGTGTGCTTTTGTAATCTCTCCAAGCCACCACAAATAATAAGCATTGAGAGTTCTCTCTTGTCAATACAATGAAGTCAATCTTCTGTCTGTTGCGGTATAATTTAGAGCTAGGGGAAATGACTGATTTCACAGATACTAACTTTATCGAATATACAAACAACAGATGTATTATAGGGGAAAGAAATCTTGTGCGAGCAGCACAAAGAACTCCCACAATCAGCAAATTCAATCTGCTTTTGACACTACAGCGTTCCTGTAGTCTAACGGTACTTGTCAGCTGTAAAAATAATACAACAAAAGATGCGGCAAAGTGAAAACAAGGCGGGCTATTTAGTATGCAAGCTGCCAAGAACCTTAAACAAGAGGCACTTATGAAAACGAAAAAAACATTGTTTGAAATAAAATTCTCGTCTCTAAATTTATCTTTTTTTCATCTTTCAGGGCACAACTTGATGGGGTCAGGAAGAAATTTCTTGAAATGGAAAATACAGTGTTTTTTTTGGCCACACTGCTCCTCACGGAGCAGAATAGTCAACGGGGAAAATGTGTCTGGATCTTTGTGGTCCTTCCTACAACCAACCTGAGGGTGACCAGACTGGCTGCTGGGAATCGTTACCTGGTATAAATATATTAATTACATGTGTTATGGATCTCTCTTTTGCCATCGTTCTGTAAGAAACCTTCTAATACCAGTGGTGAGTTCAGACAGGGGAGGTGGCATGTGCAATGGCTGGCATCCTGGGGAAACCCGCAGCCAGGGGAGGTGGAAAGCAAAGTGTCAAAGGGAGGATCTTTCCCGTGTCAAAACGGTCTGCAGTGGCAGGTGGGGAACTCGTGTGATGTGCGCAGGAAGCCAGGCTGCCTGCAGACAGGCTGGCGAGTGGTTTTGTGGAGATTAAAATTTTGTCTCATTTTTCTGAGCCCACAGTGCGTTGTAGCAGGTTGCCCTCACTGCTTTTGGGAGCTCTTCTCTGAGTGTGTTTGAAGTTTTGTGCGTTTCTTAAATGTGGCACACAATCTGAGGTAGAAGGGTGTAGATTTTTTGTGTTCTCTGGAGGAAGAGACTTGGGGGGGAATATTTTGTGCCATGATCCACAGCATCAAAACCCAGATTTTTTGTCCCTTTCATGGGAGCTGAAATACTTGAAAATGACATGTGAATGAAAGCTGGGACCTGGAATAGCACAGTCTGAAGTTTCTTTGGTAGCTGTAAGCACAGAAAGAAATGGAAATGCTAACAGACAGCTTCTGACAAGCCCAGTTTTTCAGCTTGATTTACAACGCTCTCAATGTGCAATAAATCACCCACTCGTAATTACAAATTAGCCCAGTCTGAGTGGCTTGGTACAGCTCTACAAGTCAAGATTCAAGTGACCAGTCTCAGCCGTATGTGCACTTGGTGATTCCCCAGAGATGATAATGATTATTTTCTGGGCTCTTACTTCTGATGGCTACAATTTTCTTTTGAGCTGTCACCTGAGTGGCAGTTTCTTTAGTTTTAGCTGCTCAGTCCCTCAGACCAGAAGAAGACAAAGCAAAGGCATCCCCAAGGGTAGAGCACAGGTGTTGTACACATCCTAACTGGTCAGCTCTGTCACCACAGGCCTTGTCCCACTTCGAGGAGCTCCAGAAGAGTAGGATTTGGACCAGGTACCAACAAAGCACTGGGTATTGCTGGGGCTGAAGTCAATCTGGCTGTTATGTGAAAAGCTGTCTAAAACACAGGCTGGAAGAGTTACCTTGTAGGAAAGGCAGTATTGTTACTGTTGAAATCTCAGGTTTTTGGCAATTTGACGGTTTTTAAAGGAAGAAGTCAAAACAAATAATTCTGACTTGCTTGTGTAAATTAATTTCATTTTGTCTTATTAAAATGGTTAATCTGTTTACTATTTTGCATAAGACAATATTTTAGGATGTTTTGACATTATAAAAATGAAATGGTTCAACATCATGGAAGCAGAACAATTTTGTAACTTTGTTTCTGGATTTGCTTTTCTCTTAATAGAGATTAAAAATAAATTTTGAGATGCTGGTATTTCCCCTGAAATTCAGAAATTCAGCTTTCTGGAAAGCTTTAATTTTGTATTGGATGAAAACTTTCCTGTACCAGGAAAACCCTCTGTCATTCACATTTGGTGAGATTTCAACCTTTAAGTCACCTTCTGTAGCAGAAAACATCTAGGAAAAAAGCCATATTTAGGGCCTGAGAATTCCTGAGTGTAACTGCTGGAGTGGAGTTTGCTGGTTGGACACGTGGGGTGATATTTGAGCAAATGAGTCCTTTTGTCTGCATCTCACCCACCTGTTAAATGTGAACAGCACTGGTTAATCAGAGCATCCTCAGGAGGCATTGAGACAGGACTAGTACTCCCCAAAAACACAATTCTGAGGTAAGACACTGTCCAAGTGTGCAGCTTGACCTTTATATAACATTGAATCCTTTTGGCTTCATGCTCACTTTAGTCCCTGGTGATGCTGAATACCCTGGCCACACAGTATCTGCTATCCTCCTTTGGGTTGTGAGCTTGGAGCATTAATGGCACCTGACTGTGTGGTCTGGGATCACCTTCTTCCCTCCCTACTGGCTACAACAGAAAGGCTTAGATACACAGACAAATACAAATGGGGTCTGCAGAGAAATGTAAATGTTTGTACAACGTATCTGCAAAAGCCAGTTGATAGCTTCCCAACTGCAAGCCAGCTTGTGCCAATATGGGGAGCAGGCTGCTCCTGGGCATCTTCTCTCTGCTCTCCCAGGCCGGCAGCAAGGCGCTGTGGTGGTGTGTTTGTTCCCTGAGACGGGTGAGAAGTAGAAAGGAAAAGTTTGTGACTGGCTTAATTCATGTACCTGAGTCTCACAGAAGCCTCTGCAGTAGTCATCTGTCTTCCCGTGTCATGGCTAGGAAACTGAGCCACAGGGCAACTCACCTCAAATCACAAATACTCACTGCAGACTTTGAGGATCAGCTCGTTTATATGTCCAGGTTGTGGTGCTGGGGAGGGTCTCCGAGATCAGCCATGGGAGCCTCAAGGAATGGCTGAGAATTAAATATGAGCTTCCATTTTTATCTGCCAGCTCTTCTCACTTCAAAAGCCAAATATGTTGCATGGTCAAGGGAATTGAGTTGAGGACCTAACATGTATTCTTAGGTCCCTTAGCCTGTGGAATTGGACATGACACCATTGTACGTGAGTATACGTGGGTGGCTTAAACCAGTATCTTTCACGCTATCTTTACTGATATGGTTTAAACACTGATACAGTCCAGCGTGTCTCAGATGGCAGGCTGTGATTGCTCAAGCAATGCAAAATGTTTGGTTTCTTTTTTTAAAAGTGGAAAAGTGGAGGAGGTGGAGGGGTATCAGATGGCAGCAGTCATTCAGCAGCTCAGATGGGGAAGTGATATCTGTAATTACTGGTTGCAAATGTTTACACTAACCAGGGTACTGCTGACTTCCTTTAATTGCTGGAAGAGCTTTTGCATTGCAGAGCAGGAACATAAATGCTGTTACAGACATTTCTGCCAGCTCTTCTTCTGGTGCTTTGTGGATGAGACACAGTCAGTTGGGAACTAGGAATGAGCATCGCACAGCTCCCTTCCACTCAGCACCGTGGCTTGCAGCTGGCTCTCCAGAGGCGGTGGTGATGCCCCAAGGCCAAACTCCTCTCCGTGTCCGGGCCTGCCTGCCTGTGGCCGAGGGGGCTGAAGGAGCTGGTCCCAGCCCCCCGCCCCGGCTTGGATGCACAGTCCTGTGGAGGGAGAGCTGCTCAGCTGCTGGGCAAAGCGTCTTATACACACAGCACAAGCGACGCTGGCTCTTCGAGGTGTCCCGGCATCCATCTCAGGAGCGACATCCCACTTGACAAAGCCAAGGGTGTGACGGCCTCGCTCAGGAGGTGCTTTGGGTGCCGCCGGGACATCCCCGGCCTGTGCAGCTGTGAAAGGCAAGAAGCTCTGTCCAAGAGTTTGATAACTTAATATTATTTATAGTAATGTAAATGATTAAACAGGGCTGTGGGGAGGTGGCTGCTGGCCTCCCTGATGCCGCAAGGAGACTGGACTATGCTACGGCCACGGTGCTGCCTGTGAAAATAACTTTATAGGGTCTTTGGCCTTTTTTTGTCAGGTGAAGCTGGCGATGTAGGAGGGTCCCCGGTTTCCCCGCGGCGGCAGGCACCATCCTCATCTGAATTTTGCCCAACC
>NW_010128736.1:12457-27701 GCF_000699245.1 Pterocles gutturalis | reverse complement strand
ACGCCCGGAGCCTGTCCAGCCGTGGGCGGGGGGGTGTGGGGCGGGCTGGCCGCCGACCCGCCGCTGCCCTACGTGGGGGATCGGTGCCTGACCGGGGGTCGTTATGGGACTTCTGGGGGATCCAGGATCAGGCCCCCAAGGTCACATCGTTTTCATCTGTTTGGGGAAAGCTTGTGTCTGGGCATGGAGCGGGTAGAAGAACATTGTTGTGTATCGACGATGCTTCACGGTTACAGAGAAAATATATCCTTGATAGAGCTTCTAGGTGTTTTGTGAGAGGGCTAGTAACTAGGAGTAGTAGCTGTTTAAGACAAAACAATATTATGATGTTGTGCAGGTCAAAGAGTCTCACTTGGTGCTTTCTGTGTCACATCCCTTCTACCATGCCAGCAGGTGGTTGAAACCATGCCTCAATCTGAAGATGACTGTTTTAAATCAGGAAACAGATCAATGGCTTATTTATCTTCATGCCTTGCTAAGTGTCTGAAACTTACATTTCAGTGTGAGGCCTTTCACCTGTGTAGCAGATGCTGTGGGAGCCTCTGGGGACTTTTATGTAGTTTGTTCCATGCTACTGACCCTTCCTTTTTCTTTCTTCTGCTTTTTTGGGGGGGAGGGCACGAATCTTAGTACAGATCATGCGCTTTTACAGATTGGAAGGTCATAGCTATTTTTGTAATTAGAAGAGTATTGTAGTCCTCATTCATGCAGGTTAAACCTTAGGGCATGGTGACCTTAGTGGTGTTGCTGGCTCTGTCCTTTAGCAGTGGAGGTGGGTAGTGATTGGGTCTGCTTGGAGATACTCAGCTGGCTGGGTGAATTGTCTGTGTGGTTAGGTGCTTACTGAGTGTGACAGCGATGCGTTTATCTCTTGGTCTCACCAGGTGCCTCTGAGTTGTTTTGCCTTGATTCTGTTTTTCAGACTCGTAAGAGACAGAAGCCTGTCAGCGAGACAGAGAGTGGAGAATGTTACAGGTCACCTTTCCGGAAACCCTTGGCTCAGTTGACCAATAGGCCGCACTGCCTGGATAGCAGTCAACATGTAAGTGGGTGTTACTGCTAGTGCGCCATAGCAGGTAGGTTGCATGTGGAGCTCATTCATCAAGGGAGTCGCAGCAGGGCTAAATTTCCATGGACACATTTAATCAGAGGTGTTGTGGAAGTGCCACACAGAGAGTTTGTGGGGGAGATCTTTTGCTAGCTCCAGCCACTTAATGTTGAAGGTGTGGTGGGGGTACTTTCTGTAATGGAAATCCTGAATAAGAGAGTTCTGTGGGGCCTTTGAGAAGGATAGTGCCAAGGGATGTGGGGAGCTTTCCACACAGGTGGCTCAAGTGGTGTCTGCCTGGTTCTCTCTGGACTTCCACTGCTGGAGATCAGGTGCTGCCCTGGCTGGGTGCTCACCCGTCTGGCCTGGATGTTTCTAAAATGGTAACCAAGCTCCTTTAGAGGAAATGAATTGCTTGAATGAATTACCAAGGCGGGGGAAGTAATAGCATTTAAAGAAGTGAATAATGCCAGTGGATTTAAGAAGACTTGAGTTATGAAAAATCAATTTTATGCATTAGAAAACCCAAAGGAAAATAGTTTTGAAAAGCAGAGTTGGTGGGGGGAATTGTGCTGGTTTGTTAGTCTCTTCCTTTTGGATATTTTTGAAAATAGTTGGGGTTGAAGCTTGCATAGATTGAATAGAGGGACTCTCAGCAAGTGGCAAAATTGTCCTGGGCTTGCCTTCTTGAGCAATCTCTGATTTCAGACTTCTTAAGCATGTTTTCTTTCTAAATTCCTAGGAGGCTTTTATCCGCAGCATTTTGTCCAAACCCTTCAAAGTCCCCATTCCAAATTATAAAGGTAAGATGAGGAGGTTTAAGGATTGTCTGTTGACTGACTCGGGTAAAACGGATGACGCTTAGGCCTGTCAAGTGTATCTGTGGGGATTATTGTTGGTTTTTGCACTGATGCATATGTTCCAGAAATCCTGACTTAATTCCAAAAGAAAAATACTGGCACATCAGCAAAGTCTTCATATTTCTTACTGGTGTTTAGTTTGGATAATCCTACATTTCAAAACTGGATTTTATGTTCTTACTGCTATGTATTTGATGTAGTGCGAGAAGATTGTACATCATATCACAAATACAACAACAAGATGAATTTCAAGCAATGAAAATTTACCATCTAAATAATACCCTAATGGTACTAACAGACAGAAGGCTGTAGGTAAAAAAGATAGTACGTGCCAGTTTTCTTTCTACTTGGTTTGGTGTGTTGAGTCTCAAGGTGATCTTCAAAGCAAGGTAGTTTTGAAGTTCAAAGCCTCAGATGGTTTGAATCAGTGAAACAAAAGATCTCAGAAACAAATGGGCTTGTTCTTGTCCCCTTCTTCCCCTTCACCCTCTACCTGAAAAAAATCAAACACAGGTTAGTCAGTTTTGCCAAACTTTAGTTGTAAAAATATGTCTGTAGGCAGACACTGACTGTAATATGACAAGCCCGCAAAAGTGTTTGACAGAGTTAGCTTGTGGAAAAGCGGATTTGTCAGGAGGCTGAAACAACTGTAACTGGGTAAGCTACTTTCTCTGGCTGTTACCTTCTCTTAATTGGGAAATGAGGCTGTTTCATGTGCTCTTTTCTCAGTATGCATGTGCTGCTGCCTCAGCTTGTGATACACCCTCCTCTTGGAAGGAGGTTTAGCAAGCAGCGAGCAAAGTGACCCTGCTTGAATCCTTCCCAAGCAAAATAATTCCGGGGAGCACAGTTGCCTGAGTTTTGATGGGAAAGCGGATTTCTATGCATGTTCTTTTTATATTCATTTTTATATTATTTTTATATTCTCTGTTCTAAAACTGTGACAGCAGAATATAATACTAGGAAAAGGGATTCGTCCTTGGTTTCTGCTTTTCACTGAAATTGGCTCCAACGTCTACTGTTGCTCAGCAGAAAGAAAATAATACCGTAGAGTGGGTAATGGCAGTATGGTGCCAGCTACGATACTGTGAAACTTCGTCACTATTAAAGATCCGTTCTGGACTTTGCATAAAAGATACAACTCTGGCTAAGTTTGGATTAGGTGATCCAAAAAGAGGATTTGACCCAGTATATACTAAGCATGTGGAGATGTATTTATTGAGCTGCTGAGGTGTGCATTCTGGAATCCTGCTTGTCTTTTAGAAAACTAGAACAACCACCTTTGGGTACTAGGAGTAGCGCCGATGCCCAGAGATAGCTGAGAGAGACATTGTGCCTGTTTATGTTTGGATGCCAGTGGCACAGGTCTGGGATGAAGCAGTCAGTCACCTTGCAAGACAGCTTGTACTGTTATGTGCCAGCATATATGGCATCTGCTGCACCCAGTTGTGCCCGTTTTGGTGCACCCAATGCGGTGGGCAGGGCCAGTGCTCCATCTTTGCCTCTGCTCCTTCATTGTATCCTTCCCTGCTGCAGAGCTACCTGCTGTGTGCTGGCAGAGTGCTGCCAAACAACCACCTTGCGGGGGTTTGCTGTCTGCCCCAGTTGTGCCTGCATCTTAACTTCAGCACCCAGTTAATTCACTGTTTCTAAACATGATCAGACTCTTCTGCAAGGCCCTGCTTTCTTCCAGGAAGAAGTTGTTCTTTGAGTTGTGCCTTTGTTTGCTTTCAGGACCACTGGGCTTGCGCGCGCTGGGTATCAAACGGGCAGGGCTGAGGAGTCCGCTCCATGACCCTTTTGAGGAAGGAGCTCTGGTTCTGTATGAGCCCCCGCTGCTGAGTGCCCACGACCAGCTGAAAATAGACAAGTGAGTCATCACCTGGCACAAACACTTCAGCTCTGACCTTCTTGTACGTTTAGGTTTGTGTGCTTTCTTCCCAAATGTGTGTGAGCTGGGGTCTGAACATCAAGGGAAGTTTGGTTCCAAGTACTCTGCTTCTGAATTGGTTCAGGTATGGTAACAAAGAAGGAATGTATCCATGCTGGATTGTTTGTGTTCTTCCACAGGCTGTTTCATCTCCACTCATCAAAAATTTAAACCTGTCGCAGGGAATGAGGATGCACACATGGAGAAGCTGCTTAGAAAAATCTTATGGCTTAGTTGTTAGTCAAGAAACATCAGCAGCTAGGGACAAGCAAAGGGAGATGACTGACAGTCAAATATTAGGCTGCCTAATGGTTTTTATTCTGAAGTAGTTCTTTTGTGCTGTTATAACTTAAAAGGGCTGTCAGCTGGATCGTCATGGGCAGAGGAGGGGGTTGCTATCTCCAGTAATGCAGTTACAATATTGTTATTGAAACAAGGAAAATAATAATGACTTTTTCACTGTGTCCCTGAACCACATTCTGCTCTTGTTTTAACCACAGCCCAAATACATGGTTTCACTGGTGTTTTACATTGTAGATCAGGCCTCTGTGACTTCATTCTCAAAACTGAATTAATCCATTTTTCACTTTCTTGTTGGCAGTTGCTTCCCTCATGCCACTGGGGAGTCCTCAGTAGAGCAGTGAGATTTAAAAAAAACTAAACATATGCTGTGCCGAGTTCATTAATCACACTGTCTTCTTCCTTGACTGCCTCCTGCAGGGACAAAGCACCTGTCCATGTTGTGGTGGATCCTGTCCTCAGCCGTGTTTTACGGCCCCATCAGAGAGAAGTAAGTTTTCCATTGGGACCTGAGGGTATGGCTGGAGGACTTGGTGCATTTCAAAAAGCTGCAGTTCCTCTGCTGGAATTGCTGCCCACCAACTGTGAGGTCTACATAGACCTCACAGACTAACAGCCTGTGACAGTCTAACAGACTGTAGTCTGTTACAAATGCAAAGTGAAACATTTGTTTTAACCATCCTCTTAAGAGGCCTGAATGCTGCAGATATTCTCTGTGCCCTGTTAAGCAAGAGGACATGCTGGGAGTTAGTCCTGTTTGTCCTTAAATGTGGAAATTCACTGCTTGCTTGTGGGTAAGAACTTTTTCTTCTCTTGCCTTTGATCTAGCAGGGTCAGAGACCTTCCAGCCTAAATGCGATGCTGCCTAACACACAAGCGTGTTCTCTGTGGGACTGTAGGTCAGGTCAGCTGATGGTGGAAAATGGGGACCTTCTGTGACCATTGTGCAGTGGTGGCACATGTCTAGGAAAGCACATTGCCTGACTTTTGTGTCAGGAATGATACCTTAGGAAAAGACCAGACTCTCCGGGGAGATGGGATCTTGGACAGTCAGGGCTGAAAGTCCAGCCTTTACTTGTCTTGAATTCTGGAGATGTAGCTCTGCTGAGTGGAACTCAGTGTGGAAGGGGGTGGGATATAGTTGGAATAAATTGTGTTGCAGCCCAGCCTGAGCTGGGCAAGGCAGATTGTCGACCACTGTGTTTTGGTAGTCAGGAGAATTAATTGGATCTGCAGTCTCTGAGCCAGGAAGCACTGAAGCTCTTCTTTCTGGCACCATGGTTCCCAAGACAGTGTGGAGTAGATTCCTGCTTCACTGTGTTTTATTTGGACGCTACCCTCTGTAGGTGTGAGCTGTCCGCGACCTACATAGACTTGCAATTTGCCAGTGGAGAGTGCCGAAGAACATTTTATGTCGTAAATATGTGCAACATCACAATATTGAAGCAGTGGGTACTAATCTCCAAATATCTAATGTACGTATCTGGACAGTTTGAAGTTCAACACAGATGCAGTGTATTATTATTTAAGCCTAGAGGCAGCACAGATGGAAGCTGTGATTGCTGGCCTTGCAGGCTAAGGAGGTCAAGCTGGATGTGTCCCTGGATGGGAGATATTCAGATGCCTCTGAGAGTGCTGTAGGCTGCTCCTAGCTTGTGCTTTTATTTCAGAGTTGGTACTGAACCTGTGATCCAGTGTAATGTTCCTTTGTGGCTTCATAGCTGGAGGCACTCTGTTTTTGGGTAAGATACTGCCTGCTGGTGCTTTTGCCAACTAATGGTAGTTATTGGTGTCCTGGGCACACTCTGTTTTTTGACAGCTAGATATCTCTGATAAGGCAGTCTCTGTTCTAGTCTGACGAGTAAGTCTTTGCCTGCTAAGATTTGTGTGCTGCTTTATTCAGGTGATGCTCCCAGACTGTTGTACAGCTTCACTGTCTTTGTCATGTCTTTTGGCCAGTTGCTGGGAGGTTACCCACCTGGATCCTCAACCAAATGCACTCTTTTAGTCAGTAATGGATTCCATAATTGTTCAACTGGCTTAAATAAACTTAATTAACCTGTTGTTAAGGGCCTAAGGAAGAAAGGACTTAAAAGTGCAAGTGAAGGTGCTCCATCTTCCACACCTAAATAGTGGAGCACAGAGGGGTGAATCCATCCAGGTGTGTTTAGGTTGTGTCCCTCACTCCCTACTCTGTTGACACAAGGCAGGGACCTTGTACGTTCCCAGGAGAATGCCCTGTTTTTCTCTGTCTGTCATCACATGATAAAGGAACATTTTGTGGAGTCTGTCTCTCTCTCTCTTTTTTTTTTTTTTCCTCTCTCTTTTATCTTGGTGATGTGTCAGCCTAATGCAGGGCTGAGCTCTTCTCCCACCATGTGATGTGGGCTGTAACCTCAGCCCTCTGTCTTCTCTGAAACTAAATCTGCTTTGGACCTTGA
Source organism: Pterocles gutturalis (assembly GCF_000699245.1). Lineage (NCBI taxonomy): Eukaryota > Metazoa > Chordata > Aves > Pterocliformes > Pteroclidae > Pterocles > Pterocles gutturalis. The sequence continues at coordinate 21,122 of NW_010128736.1, read as the reverse complement.
GTCCTAAGTGAGTCATTGTGCTTCTAGGCAGAAGCGATAAGGGATGCTGAGGGTATTCTAGGAGTTAATCAGGCATTGGAAACAATTCTGCTTGCTCTATGATTCTGTGTTTTTAAAACCACCTACTTGGGTGTTGGTAAGATGATTAACCTGTTTGCAGTGATTCATGCAGGTTAGCTGGTGGCCTGGGCCTATCTAATGCAGCTGAGGGTAGAAGTTTTGCGGAATTCATGTCAGGAAGCTAGTTATAATTGTGTGGTTAAAATGGAGTAATATTTCTTGTATGTTATGAGGTATGTGTTGGCACCAGTAATGTTGTTCCAAACCAGACATGGCCGCGTTTTAGCTGCGTCTCGGGTGATTTCCCTCTGTCTCATTAGAACACTGCATGTCCCCAGGGATGTGCTACAGAGATTTACTTTTTGTTGTTGTATCAGTCCTGTGCATTGTGGTAGTGAAGTTGTCATTCTGCTGATGTCCCTATCCTGCTCTGAGAGAACTATTTTTTTTGGCAGGGAGTGAAATTCCTCTGGGACTGTGTGACGAGCAGGCGGATCCCCGGGAGTCATGGCTGTATCATGGCAGATGAAATGGGGCTAGGCAAAACCCTGCAGTGCATCACACTCATGTGGACGCTTCTTCGGCAAAGTCCAGACTGCAAGCCTGAAATAGAGAAAGCCATGGTTGTGTCTCCCTCAAGCCTGGTGAGAAACTGGTACAATGAAGTACAGAAATGGCTAGGGGGAAGGATCCAGCCGCTGGCCATTGATGGAGGCTCCAAAGAAGAGATTGACCGTAAACTAGGTACAGAAATGTTTGCAAATGGTGCAGTTTTCTGGCTTAGGTCAAAATCTTGCATTGTAAGAAGCCTACAGTAGCTGATGCAAACACCTCTGAGCTGTCTTTAGAGCTCTGGAAACTGATGAAAGTCTCTCCAGTAACATGTTTAGATCAGGCCCTTGCATGTTTGGTAACAGCTGATCTTTTGTAATAATCCAAGTCCAGTCATGTGCTTAAGTTAGGGCAGTCCCAGTGCCTCTTCTTTGCTCTAGCCAGAAGCCAGGAAAGGAGTGGGCAGAGATGGGAGGGGGGGTGGAAATGGGGAAGGGAGCATGGGTATGTGGGTGGAAGGAATGCTGCAGAGTAATAGGAACAGACAGGTTTTCCTAGATTTTCAAGGCAAAAAAGTTTTCACTATAGAGCTTGAAACCTTTTCTGTTAGTTTTCCTCATCCCTCTTTTTTTCCCTTTTCCCCCTTTCCCTCTGCAGTTGGCTTTATGAACCAGCGTGGCCTGCGAGTGCCTTCACCCATCCTGATCATCTCCTATGAGACCTTTCGACTCCATGCCGAGGCGTTACAGAAGGGCAGTGTTGGGCTAGTCATATGTGATGAGGTACAAGGGAATCTTTAAGGAGAATCCGTTCCTGATATTTTCTAGAGATCTGGGCAAAACTGTCTCTGCTTTCTTAAAGCCAGGGGAGGGCAGTGGGAAACAAGGTTTAGCTGTGGACAGCACCAGTTCTGGTGTTCGAGAGGCTCTGGGTAACCAGTTCATCCATACTGGGTGAGCCTGAACAAGAGAGGGTGTTTCAGGAGCTGAGATACAAAAAAAATCCAGGTAGTGGTAACTGTGGCCACTTTCTAGGTTGCTGGCAGGATGGGGGTACCTACTAGGGCCCTCTCAGTGTGAAAAATGTAGCAGAAAAGAGGTCCACTGCCTGTCTCTGACTCTGAAAGAGGCATTACTCTTTTGGAAAGGTAGTGCCCTGGCTCACTAATCTGGTTTTCATTTTTTTTTTGTATCTGTCTTTGCTAAAGTGAGAAGTTTGGCCTGGCCTCATGTTCTGCCCAGTAATTTTTAACTTGGTTCTGCTTTGAGCAAGAGGTTGGACTGGAGACTCCTGAGGTTTCTCCCAACCTAAATGGTTCTGTGATTCAGCATGCTGTTGTGTTCAGTGTTGGCTGCTGGCAGCCACTTTATCTGGCCATCTTATTCTGTGCTTATGGGGGAGTTTGAAGGGCACTCCCATGGCAGGACCCTTTCCCCCTCTCTGTCGTATCCTGCTTGGGGCAGAGGTAAGAGAGCTGGGTGAGGAGTTACCTTGTGTTTCTTGTTCAAGAAGAGACAGACCTGGCTCACTGACTGCTGGATCTAGCTTTGCCCATCCTGTGTTGTCCAGCTTTGTTTTCACATGGCTCAGATTGAGTTATTTTTTCATTTATTGTTCCCTGATTGTGGTTATAGGTAGTGAGAGCCAGAAATGCTCTGAAGGACAAAATAAAACAAGTGACCTCTGCCACCTTCAAATGATCAAGCTGGGGGCCTAAGCCACTGTTGAGGTGTACTGTGCTGCCAGTTAGTGGGATTTGTTAAATAGTGGTGCCACCCACTGGTTTGGATTTGTATTTGCTAGAACAGTGCTGAGAGAAGCTCAACAAGAGCGAGCATCCTCAGGAGTGTAACTCCCACACGTCTCAGTGCCCCTGGAATGGGGCCAGCAGCTAGGGGTGCTGGGAATGCAGGTCCTTGGTCTTGTGTCTTCCATAGGATCCCAACAAATACTCAGCTCTGCAGTGGTCTGGCACTTGTAAAAAGCATCTCATCACTTATGCTTTGATAGCACTCCGATGCTAATAAAGTTGCTTTTCCCAGGCATGGGATATGGGGCCTGTATTCAGATTACCCCGTAAGTGGTGCAGAACCTCTTTTTGTTAGTGTGCAAAGGTCTGGTGGTCCTGGATATAAGTGGTCCTAGAGGCCTGTGATCTTGACCTTTGATGTAATGGTACTTGTCCAGAGTTCAGTGCCTGGTGTTGGTAGCTGAAAACGTCCCTGTTTTTGAACAGGAAACAGTTCTTAGACCAGGTAATGGTGGTTATTTTCATGGTAGGCCCTCTTGCCTGGTCGTGACTCAGATGTTCCTGGTCTGGGATGCTTGTAATGTTATGTTTCCTCATTTAATGGTTTAAGGTTTCCCACCAGATTGTTGCCTTTGAAAGAAGTCTGTCACAACAGTTGAATACACATACAACACTTAGTCCACTACAAGGAATGGGAAAAGTGGTGAGATGCCATGTGGGACATGGAGCCTGTCAGTGTTGATGAGGATCTCCAAGCTGTTTCCTGTCAAGGCCACTGGATTTATCAGCTTCATTCCTTTTTTCTTTTTGCAAAGGGCCACAGACTGAAGAACTCTGAAAACCAAACATACCAGGCTCTCAACAGCTTAAATACACCTCGACGAGTCCTTATCTCAGGCACTCCCATTCAGAATGACCTGCTTGAATATTTCAGCCTGGTGCACTTCGTCAATTCAGGCATCCTAGGTAAGACATGAATGTGTGAGAGACATGAGGGAGGGGAAGTTGCTGGCAAGGCCTCCCCTAGCTACCAGTGCCAGTGAAAGCAGCAACCCAGACATTAGTGAGAGGAAAGGTCGTGAACAGGTTGGAGACTTATTCTCCTTCAGTTAGGATCCAGAAAGTCCACATCAGGGTCCCCTGTTCTAGAAGCTGTATATCATCAGAGCTCTGTTTCAAGATGATTGTAGTTTAAAGTACACTAGCCTAACAGGTGTTTTGGAATGGGAATTAATTATTATGGTAAAATGAATATATGACCCTGAGTACTATGTGGATGATCTTGTGTAGCTATACTGGTCAGCCAAAATGTCCACCTAGGCTAGGAGCTTCTCTGACAATAAGCCCTTGGAGATACTGCAGGAGTTGCTGGGCAGGAAGAGCCAGCTCATAATGACACTTCCCCACAACACTCCTGGGCTATAGCAAGTTCAGAAATCTAAGCCAGAAGTGGTGTCTTTGTAGGAGAGGCTCTGTGGAGAGGAGGGTTTGATGTGACATGCTCTCTGCATTGAATATAGAGGCAGCCTGAGAAACAATTTTTCCCTGCTGTCTGTCTTGTATCCATCTGGCACAGGAGGGTGAAGTGACTGGTGCAAGGCGGAGTGGTGTACCTTGTGGCAGAGTTAGGCAACGAAGCCCAAATTTTCAGCAGTCTGCCATCCTACTTTTAGATAATTGGAGAGAAAGCTGGGGGTGATGTCTACCATTTGGAGTTAAGACTGCTCTTGGTTTTTTTTAAAGGCAAAGGAGGCCTGTGAATATGGGGTTAACTTCACTTGAGATAGAGGGAAAAGAGTCTGGAGGAGAGATACTGATTAGTGTGAGTTTTCAGGATCAAACACCTTCTACAATTGCTCGTAGCAGACTGAAATATTCTGTCTCTGACTCCTATCCTCTGCTTGTGTCTGCAAGCTCCATTTTAATTTTAAAAGCAAAGTAGTCTTTGCATCCACTCCTGCACCACTGAATTAGGAGCAGGTCTGTTGCTTTCCAGTGTGGAGCAACTTGGCTTTGTCAAGAGAGGTCACTTTTTCTGTCAACAAATGAAAATAAACCAATCTGTAAATCATTTTCTTGTTGCTGTAACTCATCACCCATGTTTGTCTCAGATTGTTTGATGTCCAGTCCAAGAGGCTTCTCATTAATTCTAGCGCATGCACAACTCTAGTTAAACACCGTTCATCAGATTCTTGGTCTTGTAAGCCAGATTTGGGCTGTATCTTATTCTTTTCAGCTGTTCTGCCCCCAGGTTTTCTCAGGGAAAGGGTGGGGTGGTAGATGTTCTACATTTGCTTTTTCCATGAGCTTCAATTTTGTGTAGTTATTACACGGACTTGATGTAATTTCCCCTGCCCCCCTTGACCTGTACTTTGAGCAAGACTGGTCTCCCTGTGCTTCCAGTTCGTTCTCTCTGAGGTGAGGTTAATGCTGTAACTACTGTCAGCAAAGCTGCATGCATGCAGTAGTAATTTTTTCGCTCTTTCAGCCTGTGACCAGTAATAACCAACTGATTACAGATAATTTTGGAACAGGCACACATAATGCCTGTGTTGTTGTTTGAGAGGACAAAAGTATAGCTGGAATGTAAGCAAAAACAGTGCATGCCTGACTGGGCTCGGGTTTAACTGAAATTGTATGACCTTTGGCAGTGCATTGTTGTTGGAGTACAAAATTTTCTGTTGTACAGATTTGCCTGCCTTATTTGAATCTTTCCTGGCTAGAAAGGAAAACAAATCATACCCATGGGTTGAGTTTGTTTTATCTGCTGGGCTCCATGCTTGCGGTATGATAACTGGGGCTGTGGAGTACCGATCAAAGGTTATTTGGTAGTAATTGTCACCTTTTCACTTCTGTTTTGTACAGGTACTGCACAGGAATTTAAAAGACACTTTGAAATTCCCATCTTGAAAGGCAGAGATGCAGATGCAAGTGAAGCTGAGCGACACAAAGGAGAAGAGAGTCTTAAAGAGCTGATCAGCATTGTGAACAGGTGAACTTCATCCCTCTTCTCTTTGCAGAGCTTTTGCATAAACCCTTAATGTATACTGATATCTCTCCAAATTGTAGCTGTAAGGAATTCTTGCCAGTTACATCTATTCAGCAAGTGATTGTGCAAGTATTTATTACCTAAGAAATCTACATAGCATATATCTTTAGTCTGAAAAACAGCACATTGAAATGGCACAGTTAGCTGCAGTCAGCCCCAAGCAAATGTGCTCAGATACTGAATCGTGATTTGATTCTTCCGTTTCAGTTTTCTCCTGGGATCTGAATGGTCAGGCAGCATCCTTTTATTTGTGTTAATGTAACTGCAGTGTAGACTGGGTCAGACTTGAGATCTGTCCAGCCCAGATGTTGAGTGGCAGACAGAAAGAGTATAAGGAGTGTTGCTCAGTTCTGCTGTTGATTGCCCAAGTTACAAAAGTGTCCAGCTCGCACCTTCATAGGTGTGTTGTCTCTGCAGAGCTAGTGGGATTAGACTACTAGTGTCAGAGATGTAATTTTTCATCCCCAGGTAGCACCTCTGTGATGTAAAATGCTGTCTTATTTCTCTTTGGTTTATTTTTGGTATTTGTATAAAACTGGTTTCTTTTCTGTTCTTCAATACAACCAGTTTTTCCATGCCTGCTGGCAATTGCTTGTCTCTCTATAAGAACTCTTACTAGAGACTTTTGAATTCTTAGCGTTCCTGGTGTCTTCATTTCTTTTTCTTTTCTTTTTTTTTTTTTTAATCTGAACTTTAGCAACTATCACAAATACAATCCTGCAGTTCATAGTCATGGTAAATTGAATTTCACACCAAGTACAGCGTCTCTAAAGGCAGCCCTGACCTTGACTCAGGTCAGCTTACAGAAGCCAAAGAGAAAGGAGTGGTTGGGATGAGAAGAGCTTATTCCTTCTTGAGGGGCATGCATTTATTTTTATAGTTGATGGAAAAGGGATGTAAAAGTGTGTTCAGAAGTGCTCGTGCCTGGCTGTGTTGAGGTCTATGTCCTTTATTATGTAACAGTCATGATACACAAATAGGGAAGATGAAGCAAATAAGTAGTAACAGATGAATCAGTTGAATTTGGTAGGAGTTACAAATGAGACAGTGATGCAAAGCTATATGGAATTGTAGGCATAATGCTGGAAGGGCCCTGGAGAAGGCATCTAGTCCATCTTGCTGTCCCAAGGTAGAAGGTGTTAAACCTAAACCATCCCTTACTTAACCCCCCACCCAGCACTGAAACCCTTACAAATTCCCCAGGACACCTTTTCCAAGGGATCACTGTCTTTGCAGTTAGAAAATGCTCTTAATGTGTAACATAAATCTTCCTTACCACAGTTTGAGCCTGTTACTTTTCATCCTACTGTTTATGGGTTTGGAGACCAGATTATTCCTTTCTTTAACAGCCTTTGACAGATTTCAGGGCTGTTGCATATCCCTGCTGTCTTTCTTCTATAGGTTTTTGTAACATCATATCTTTGAAGTTTTCTGGCAGAACTGGGTTTCTGCACCTCTTTCTTATTCTGATTGCTCAGTTCAGCATTTTTTCTAGTCCATCCCATCTTTTCTAAAGTGTGGTAGAACCCCTCCATGGGGCATTTCTACAGCCCCAAAGGATATGCCCTTTGCTGAAATCTTGGGCCAGACAATGAACCCATCTTGGCTAAGGATGGCTACTAAGTTATTATGTGGGGAGCTGCCTGCTTGTATTTTGGGTTATGTCTGTAGTGTGTGATGGTTAAATCCTATCCTTGTTTGCTGTCCATGCCACTGGTCTGTTGTAGCTCAAGTTGAGAATGCCATTGGTGGTCTGAGGAAGAGTTGAATTTCTCTTGTAAGGGACTGGGCTCTCCTAGGTGGAATCATGTCTGATCCCTCCAAATCTCATGAACAAAATTTGGAAAACTCACTAAGACAGTGGGTTATATTTGGCTCTGTAGCACAGGCTGATGGAGCCTCTTAGCATGACTGTGTGGATGATGGGTGTCTGGCCTTTGCCGTGTGTTGGACTGTTGCAGACTTTTGGAGGTAAGATATCAAAAGAATTTTGTTGAGCTTGTGAGGAATAGTAGTGGTAAAACAGGGTTTTGATGTTACCCAAGCATCTGGTCTTCATTTCCCTTCCTGCAGGTGTTTAATCCGAAGAACTTCAGACATCCTGTCCAAATATCTGCCGGTGAAGATTGAGCAGGTGGTCTGCTGCAGGTACCAGAAAGCACGTGCTATGCTTGGGCAACAGAAGGATCAACAGGGAGGACTAAAAAGTTGCAAAAAGCCCTTCAATGCCTGTGGTGACTGCTTCCCTCTAGGAATGAGATTGTAGCCATTGGCAACATGTTGCTTTTCCTCCTGAAGCAGGGATGGACAACCCACAACCGGTGGTTCTGCCAACCTGCTGACATGCTCTGGGCAGCTGTGTACAGTAGAACCTGGGCTGTGCGGAGTATTTGCAAGCTTCTCTTCCAGCTCTGGGCTGAGATATCAGTGCTCTACCATCAGCCTTTGAGGCAGTTCTAGGCTTATCTATGCTGTAGCTAAAAACTGTGGCTAAAACGAACCCACTGTTTAGATGGAGGAGGAAGGATGGGGTTGGTTTGGGGGCAGGCTGAGACTGCAGATCTCTTGTTCGGTTTCAGACTGACACCTCTGCAGGCTGAACTGTACAAGAACTTCCTGAAGCAAGCCAAGCCAGTGGAGGAGCTGAAGGAGGGCAAAATCAGTGTGTCATCTCTCTCCTCCATAACTTCCTTGAAGAAGCTCTGCAATCGTGAGTTGTTCTGCTGTTCCACTCATGCAGTGGGTTTGGTTTTTGCACTGTTGGTGGGGTTTTTTTGGGTCTCGCTTGTGCACTTCAGAGTCTCTGAGCTCTGTTTGTTCTCCAGACCCTGCTCTTATCCATGATAAGTGTGTGGAAGAGGAAGAAGGTTTTGTGGGAGCCCTGGACTTGTTCCCTGCTGGCTACAGCACCAAGTCTTTGGAGCCCCAGCTTTCAGGTACTGTGGAACTCAACAGTACAAATGTGCTGCCTAACACAGGCAACCATGAGACAACCGTGGAATTTGGGAACTTCTGCTCTTGCTTTATTCTTTCTTTCCTTTTTATCCAGGAAAGATGCTGGTTTTGGACTACATCCTTGCTGTTACAAAAAGCACCAGTAATGACAAAGTGGTTTTAGTGTCTAACTACACTCAGACATTGGACCTATTTGAAAAGCTCTGCAGGAACAGAAGGTTTGTCTTTGGGCTTCATTTGTTTAATCCTGCAAGACTGTACTGGCAGCCTACACTGTAAAAGAAACTGGCTATTTTTAA
>NW_010128736.1:0-12426 GCF_000699245.1 Pterocles gutturalis | reverse complement strand
CAGCAGGAACTTGTGATCTGTCTTTCACCTCAGATGTTCCTGAATTGGAACTAATGTGGCTTGTGCTTTGGCTACTGGGGTCACTCAGCAGACAAGCTCTGGCGCTTTGCAAAAGCTCCGAAAGCCCAGACCCTTGTTACAAGGCTGTTTGTGAAATATTTTTTTTCTCTTTGAAATGGGATGCTCTAAAGGTTGCAGCAGTCTGCTTGTAGCAAATGCTGTATATTGTAGGTATTTGTATGTACGGCTGGATGGCACCATGTCCATTAAAAAGCGAGCGAAGATTGTAGAGCGATTCAACAGCCCCTCGGTAAGTAGAACCTGCCAAATGTAAGCAGCTCTCCTGCCAGTTCTGAATGCTGCGAAAGTATGGCTGCCTCTGCAGTCTAATCCAAGCCTGCCTCTTTCCACAGAGCCCTGAGTTTATCTTCATGTTAAGCAGCAAAGCTGGCGGCTGCGGTTTGAATTTGATTGGGGCTAACAGACTGGTTATGTTCGACCCAGACTGGAATCCAGCTAATGATGAGCAGGCCATGGCTCGTGTGTGGCGAGATGGCCAGAAGAAGACGTGTTACATCTATCGACTGCTTTCAGTGAGTCTTAACTCCTCTCAACTCCTCAACATGGAGTTTGTGGTGCCAGCCCAAACTGCAGCTGCTGTGATTGGGACCAAAAGGGGAAGAACCCTTTTGTGTCAGTGACCAGAATTGATTGGAACTTAATTGCTTCCTACCCTTAGATGTGTTGCTGTGGAAAACCATGAAGGTTCAGGCTGGAGGGTCGTTACTGCAGGCCTTGGTTGCCAATGGTGACTGGCTTCTGAGAAATAAACAACTGCGGCTTTCCAGATAAGATGGCTCTTTGAAGTCATTTAGGCATCTGACTTCTTTAATTTTGTGGAGTGTCTGATGCCGAAGTTGCTGTTTTTCAGTCTGGCTGCAGTCTGTTGTGCTTGGGTGTACGTGTAGTCAAAAACCAGCAAGTACATTCCCAGAATTACCGCAGCTTTTGGAATGGGGCTACCAGTTAGCAGGTGAGGCAGCTGCTATGTAAGGGAAAAGCATGGAGACCAGTCTTTTCAGGCTACTGAAATGCTTTGTCCAGCAGTGCCAGTAGTGATTACTGCTCAGAAATGTCTCCTCTCTGCTCTTGTTCACCTTCACCTCTCAGGAGTTCAGACTGTGGGGTTTTTTGTTTTGCTTTGGGTTTTTTTGTTGTGGGCTTTGGGGTTTTTTTGTAAGCTTGTGTTCCTTGATCAATTATTATTTTACTTTGACAAAACAGGTTTCTTTGCCCATCTCTTCCTTATGGTCTTCCACTTTTTCTCTGACCTGGCTGCACCTGGAAGCAGGGATGTCCTTCGTTTTTAGAACTAGCAAACCTGACTGGAGATCAGGACTAATCGCACCCCTCGTTTTTTGCAGACAAATGTCATACACAGACATTTTGCTTTTAGATTTTTGCCTTAACAAGGTAGCATACTGGGCTTTCTGCACATCTGTTCTACAAGTAGTCATCTCCCTCCAGACAGTGAGTGTGATTGATCTGTGTGTGGGTAAACCAGCAAATGGTGCTGATGGTTCTTTTTTGGTTCTTTTGCTGTTTGGGTTATTTTTTCTCAGGGAGAGCTGTAGCTGCTTAGCTTCTTTTCCTTTGTTTTCTGTCAGCACAACCTGGTGCGGTGTGTAAGCTCCAGCTGCAAGTGGCAGCCCCACGTCCTCCTCATCCATATCTCCATTGGATCCACTCCTGTAGCCACGGTGAAAGACAAGAGAAGCAGAGTTGGGTTAGATCAGCAACCAAATAGGATGTGGTTGGAGTGCAGCTAGTAAAATTTGCCTGTCATCTCTGCTGGTCTGGAAAGGCACTAGATGGTCCTGACAGCTTACTGCCATTTGATCTGTGATGCTTTCCCAGCACAGAGCTCCTTTACCAAAGTGTCCCAACTGTGCTTCATCTCTGACTCTCCTGTAGACGGGAACCATAGAGGAGAAGATCTTCCAACGCCAGACCCACAAGAAGGCCCTCAGCAGCTGTGTGGTGGATGAAGAGCAGGATGTAGAAAGGCATTTCTCACTTGGGGAGCTGAAGGAGCTCTTCTCATTGAATGAGACCACCACCAGTGACACCCATGACAAGTGAGTATACTGAATGACTGATGGATAGAGTCAGCAAACAAACACCCCTCCACAGTTTGGCCTACTGATTCAGGGGCTCTTTAGGCAGTGGGAGGACCTCAAATGTCCCTGCTTTTGAAGCTGTTAACCACCTGGAGATGAGCACTTTTTTGCTGTCCTCCTTTTTTGTTGTCTTAGAAAAGCTGTGCTGGCTGGACAAATGAGCAAACTATCTTGTTGCTGGCTGTGTTTGGAGGCTGTGAAATACTGCAGCTAATGAAAAGGGAGAAATTGATCAGAGTTTTTCAAATTGGTGAAGCCCAGCTTGGTCCTTCCTTGACACTCTTTTACCTGTGGTGTGTGATCTCCAAATGCTGAGCTGCTTCCACTGCCAGGACTATTCCATCTGCTAAGAATTCATGAGGCCAACCCAAGTGTTCTGGGGACGAAGAGTCCTCTTCTCCATTGTCTGCCCTTCCCTCATGCCCCTGAGACCTGTAGTATTACACCAGAAAGAGAACAGGGAGTGCAAGAAAATGTTTCACTGTGAAAGTTAAGACTCTTAGTTCAGGCAGGAAGAGAAGAGGATTAGTTTTAAGCTGACTCAAAGCTTAGCTCTGTGTAGGTATCTTGTCTGCATGGCAACAAGCCTTGCTGGCAGGGCTGCTGCTGCTCTTTGTCTCCTTACATGGCAGCTCAGTAGGGCATCTCCAGAACAGCCAGGATGGAGCAATTTGGAGCATGGTGTGCTCTCTTGAACTCAGGAAGCCTGATGCAGTGCTAAGAATATGTTAGCAGCGGGGGTGTTCACTTGAGATCTGCTCTAAGCACCATCCCTTACCTGTCAGGGGAAGCTGCTCCTGAACTTCCTCTGGGTCCTCCTGGACCATTCCCACATGGCTACACACGGAGGGGGAGCACCATTACAAACAGAACCCCAGGGTTTCCAAAATGTATGAGGGTCATTCCTTATCTGTTGCGTATGCCAGAAGGTGGTTGTATGCTTAAATGAAACATGGTAGTAATTAATTTTGTCTGAAAATCCAGTTACCAGTGTTGCAGGTGAAGGGGAGTTAATCCAAATATGTTCCTGGGCTGTATTTTTAAACAACCCATATGCTGAAGAAGTGGAGGAACCTGGCACTGATCTTGCACTGACTCTGTTCCAGGATCAAATGTCGTCGCTGTGTGAATGGCCACCAGGTACGGCCACCTCCTGAAGGGTCTGACTGTACCTCTGACCTCTCCCAGTGGAACCACTGTGCCGATAAGCGGGGGCTGCAGGACTCTGTGCTGAAGGCTGCATGGGATGCTGCCATCACCTTCACTTTCCATCATCACTCCCATGAGGAGCAGCGAGGGATTCCCTAACAGGTTACTGTCCCCTGTGGGGGCAAGGGCAGGCTGCTGTGGCAGTCCACCCCACTTCAGTCCCTTTCAAGGAAAGGAGTCGTGGGTCGCAGTACACGCTGGGTTGTTGCCTGGCTGTGTTAATAGCAGAACGGTACTGTTTCTGAGAGGCTGGAAGGCCCTTGCATTGGTCAATTTGCTGCAGCAGCAAGGAGTCTGTGGCTTTTTCTCTGCTGTTGTATTGTGTGCCTGAAGAACAGCCCTTTTGAAACTGGGAATAACTGGACTCTGTGTACTTGATCAGACTCAGCACTGGTTCTCACGCTGTTGATGTCTGTGCCGCCTTCTCAGCCAAGTTTTTGCTGTCCTGTTTAAGTTAATCCTGCAGTTTTATAGCACTTGATGTGCACAGTCATGTGTTTTTCCTTGACAGCTATGGCTTACAGCTGCTGATCAGAAATTTGCAAGATTCACTTTTGTTGTGAAATGTGAACCTTACTGATTACTCAGGAACAACAACATTGTACAAGGGAAAAAAATTTCAGCTTGTATGTTGAAAATTTAGCCTGAAAGATCATGCATGCAGTAGGAAATCAGACTCTGTTAAGGTAACTCCATTTCTAAAACCACTTGCTTGATATGGGCAGGATCCCCTGATCTAGCAGAGTGTTTTAATTAGACCACATTACAAGCCAATAATAAAATTCACACTTTGGTACATTATGGGTCTTAATTATATTTTTATTATAAAAATGTTACAAAATAAAAACTTGGAGGCATTCTTCTTGCCCCAACCACCTTGATAAATGACTGCAAATAAACAGCAGGCTACTTGGTACATAAAGAATTTTTTTTTTAATAATGTAAAATTTTCCAAATATAAAAGGTCAAGTCTGGGGGCTTTTTTAGCTTGTTTTCTACTCCCTTTAAGTGGAGGGAGGAATTCTTATTTCACAGATCACAGAATGGTTGAAGTTGGAAGGGACCTAAAGGTCATACTGTCTAACACCCCTTCTCAAAAGCAAGGTCACCTAGAACTGGTTGCCAAGGACCACAACCACACGGCTTCTGAGTCTCTCCAACAATGGAGATAGTTATTGATGAGACATTGGCTGAAACAACATGAAATTTGTAACAACAGCCAGTGAAATAAAGAACTGCTTCTCCCGAGATCTGCAGGAAGTTACAGAAGCTCATTTGATACCTGTCCCACTTAAAATATTCAAATTAAGAAGAGGGTAGAGTTAGATCACCTGGAAATACAGCTGTTGACCCACACAGTCTTGTGTGTCACTTCACTGTGGTTCCCCTTCTTCAAATGAAAAGTGACAACAACAACTGTATGGTGCTTGAACCAGGAAAATAAAACCTCACCTGTGCTGTGAAATAAATCTTGTTGACCAGGGCCTGAACTGCTTAGTTCAAGCTGATCTGTTTTTTTCTGCATCCCTCACATGACACTGATGTAGTCAGCAAAGGCCTGGGAAGAGTCCCATGAGTCATTGACCACACTGCATACAGCTTTGAGACGCCGAAGCGCTTCTTGAGCTGTTTCAGCATCCTGGTCCAGCCAATTTTGGAAGAGACGGAGGTGGGTAAATTGAATCTGTCCTCCTCTCTGCTGGATGTGGCCTTCCAGCTTCTTTGTGAACTCCAGAAGCCCATCAGGTTTGATGCAATTTGAGCTTTTCAGGGAAAGGAGGACAAAAAACAGAAGTCATTAAGAGTCTCGGCTATAATTTGAGGCATTTAAATTACTGTTCTTTCTAGTAACTGCCTGGCAGGTACCTGAGGATGCTTCAACGCAAAGTACAAGCTCCTTCAGCAATACAAAGTGGGAGTAGTCTTAATTTTTATGAAAAACAAAACTGAAGCACAATAACATAAAGGGCAGGAACCTTTTTAAAACTATGGTAGTAACCACTGACCAGTTAAACTCACTCCTGGCCTCCTTACTAGTGACTTGAGTAGACCTAGATATGGCCTTAAAACATTGTTAGACCCAAGCTGTGGGCTAACAGTGCCAGGAGCACTTTGGTCTCATAGCAGCTGTGACCTGCCTGGACCAAGGGGCCTGGCCCAGACAGCAGGTTCCAGTGCAACCCTCAGCAGTAAGTGACCATTTATCTTCTTCTGAGGAGAACTGCGTAGCATGTGTCAGGTCCCAGGGTTTCTAGGAGATTAAAAGGTCATTTCCCCTGCACAGATGTATAAATAACTATAAAGTTCTATGCTGGACTTAAATCTTGTGAGAGGCACACTCACAGTCGGTTGCAGATATGGATTCAGGATTCAAGGCTGCTGAAGGAATGGCCACAGTTAAATAAATTGTTAAGCCTGTGTACTTGCAGCAAACTGAGCCATTAAAATGCAAAGAAGGGGAAAAAAAACCAACCCAATCATTAGTATTGCTTCCTGAAGGTTACTGCCTATCTTTATGGCCACTCAGGTTCAAGAAGAGAGCCGCGGTTCAGGTTGAAGACCAAAGATCATGAAAGGAATACAGAGGCCTTCACAGGATCGGGCAAGGAGAGCACTCTCCCTATTCCAGGGCAGTGGGAACAGAACTACTCATGCTGATGCCTAAGAATAAATGTACATGGCGATGTTAGTTCTAGCCTACAGCACAGGAAGGACTTGCAGCAGCCTCCCAAGGGAGCAGCACACCAAAGCTACTTTTAAGACAGAGCTGGGCTCATTTATAAAAGGGACAGTGAGATGCCTCAGAGATGCTGGAGGTCCCTGAGGTGGTATGTGTCACCTTAGCATTCTCTAAGCTTTTCTTGGGATCCCAGTTCTGCTCTGGCCCTCCCAAAACAAGAAATTCAGTGTGTTTAGAGCAGCAGAATACCTGACATCCAGCTGGCAAAGAGAAGAGGAAGAATCTTCAGAGAAAATGTCTGCAAGAGCAACCAGCCTGTGATTCCCTAAGAGGGAAGAAATGCAGGCGTTAGATGCAAACTGGCAACTGTCTTAAATACTTAAATGGGCATAGGGCTGGGACAGTAGTGCAGAAAGGAAGCTGTAAGCATGTGCATGCACCACAAAGGGGTCATCTCTGCACCCGCAGTTTGTCTGCCTCAGCAGCCTAAAGCGAGTTCACCCCCCATTGCACATAGTGTTCAAAGCAAGAAAAACATTTGCTGATAGGGCAGTTTGTTTCACTAGAAAAATCCTGGTTTTGTCTGAGAAGGCAATATGCAGCTTCGTTTTAAAAATGCCCAAAAGCACAGGGTCAAGCATACATCTTAGCGATTAAGTGTATTTCAGGTGAGCCCAACCTTTTAATTTCATTAAAAGAACAGAAAACAATATTCTGGATTTACCTGAAATTAATTTCTCAAACTTTTCTACTCAGCCTGTGATGCAAAAAGCCTACCATTTCTGTAAATTCAGTTCCACTTATTTAACACAAACTCTTCCTTTACTTGTTCCCCTCTTTCCAGGAGCTGCCAACAGCTTTTAAGGAACACAATGCCCAAATTTGGGCAAAACCTGTGCCTCTGACTGAGAGGCAGTGCATTTGCTGCTGGATCTGTTCCTGTTAAAGAGTCTGAAGCAGATCAGCGTTCAGACAAATCTGGAGTCCCGCTTATACTTGCTTCTGCTGCAGAGAAAAGGAACCATAATGCCTGTGCAGCACCTGGGCTCTTGGTACATTGCTGAATGCAGGTGAAATTCTGCCTTTAAAAAATGAACTCAGTGCTCCTTGTTTTGTGAGCTCTGTAAGTTCAGCACGGAGGTCACCAGCTAGCAACAGTCCTAATTCCAACTGAAGTTATCTGCAAGAGAGCTGGTCTAAGGTCAAGGCCCCATAGCAACATTCACAGTACGCACCAAGGCGATTCCCAGGCAGTTTGAGGCTCTTCAAAGATGTATTCCTTTTGACTGTATTGATTATTTCTGACAAAAACTCAGTAGTAGAGCTTTCAAACAGCCGACAGAAGGAAAACGTGATTTCTGAGGAAGAAATGGATTGACAGTACATGTTAGTACTCCCTGTGTGCTTCATTATTCCATAATTACATGGCTCCAGCCCCTAATCCGTATGCAAGAACAAAGCTTCCCCAGCAGTGGGTTGCGTACAACAGCACTGCTGTTCCGACACAGGAAGGGAGCGGAGATCACACCCAGGGAAGTGGCTTTGCCAGCCAACCCAGTTAAAGGCTGATGTGCTCTGCAGCTTAAAAATATTTGTTTTATAGCCAAGACTATGGACTCGTCTCTGCAGGATACACCAGCTTTGCAGCTGCTCCTCTCTGCCTTGCTGGCACAAAGAACCAGACTTGTTCCCACTCTGCCAACAGCTCCAGGGACAGTAACATTTGTCTAAACCTTACACATCTGAAAATCACCTCTTAAGTGTCAGACAGCCAAAAGCAGCCACCTGCAGCGCCTTTCCAAGCAACAGCACCCAGGTGTTTGCTGTACCTTGCAGGACAGGATCCTGAAGCAAAAGCAGAACTTCTTTCTGGTGCTCAGCCAGGTTCACATCATGAAAACTCAGTTTCTTCAAATGTGGATTACACTCTAAAAGCAAAACAAGTTCTCAGGTAAAGTACTCTATGTTCTTGAGATAAAAAGACCCTGACCCAACTACCAGCTAATGCCCAGAAACTGAGTTGGACTGTGGATAATTTGTGCTGGATTGTGGGTAATTAAAAAGGAACTATCCTGCTGTGCAGGATCATTCATATGCTCAGCACAGAAAGTGGGTGGCTGACACCCATTTCCTTTTCTTGGGAGATTTCAGGGATGTCCACACTGAAGATATGGACCCACCTAAGCTGGCTTCATGTTAAAGGATGGAAGATCACAGCAAGGAAGCTACTGTGTGTCACAGCGATGCTACCTACAGGTTAGCAGAGTACCTTTGAGCACCTCCAAAAGGAGCCCAAGCTCCTGAGAACAGGGCAGCATGGCGCTGTCAAGGGACAGCTGCTGGAGGGACTTTGATGCCTTGAGCACTGGCAGCAGGAAGGCAGTGTGCAGAGGTTCCCTGGGGAATCTGATCTCCAGCTGCTCCAGGCGGCTCTCTAAGGGAAGAAAACAATGAAAGAGTTTGGTTTGGAGCTAGGTCCTACAGGAAGAAAGAAGTCCATGTGCCTGACATGACTATCATTTAGATTGGCAGAAAGTGCCTATGCGACGCACCCTGCCTCACAGAGCTCTGTGGCACCTCAGACCTATGGTAATGTGAATCACTTCAGGCTCATTTCAGGACTCCTGCCAGACCACAGTGCCACTAATTTCTACTGCATTCTGGCAGTGAAACAACGCTTGAGAAAAGGTCACCCTTTGTGCACAAACCAGTCAGCGTCTTCCCAGAGCACAGCTCTTCACTGACCCCACTCCATGCTCGCTCAAGCTTTGCTTACTGCTTTTCTGGTCATTCAAAGGCTAATAAGGGCAAAAAGAGAGCTGTGAGCTGAGAACACACTGCTATAGCTCCCAGACTGTAATCCAGGAGCTTAGACAGTGCTTTGCCATCACCTGTGGAACTGTGATGACCAAGAGATGCTTTTCCTGTGCTTAAGGGTCTGTCTAAGGCTCAGAGCCTCATAGTATGGACAGAGCAGAAGCTCCCAACCCATTTACAGATCTGATGGGATACGCTCCCCGTGGACTGCACGGACAGTCACTGCTAGCAGGTCACAACTCACCCTGTACAAAGCTGATGTTGCAGCAGGTTGGCATACAGCAATAAAATGCTTTGTGCAAGACTCAGGCTCCACAGAGCGTATCACTGACCGGAAATGCCAAGCTGCAGCACCATCTAAATCAGAAAGGTGAGGCTGTCATTGCTTAATTACACACCACTGTAACAGTGTGGAGTTCAAATCTGCATGCCAAGCTTTTACTGCTCTATCTGCCTGCCACGTCCTGATCATCACTCAGAATCTCTTTCCTACCTGGGATTTCTGCCTCACTGCAGCTTGGATTCCCCTCTGGCCTGTTCCCCTCCAGCTGGTTTTTGAGGTCGAAGCTGACGGAGAGCGTGTGCAGCTGGGGAACGGTGCTCAGCATGCAGTGAACAAGCTCTATACAGGGCACGTGGGAGAAGACGTCGCTCACGCGCAACACGCGGAGGTGGCAGTCCGGGTGGCGGGAGAGGGCCCGGAGCCCAGAGAGGATGCAGAAGATGTTAGCGCCCAGGCCTGGAACAGCACACGTACAGAAAGGCGTTAGCTGTGCCGGCACAGACACCAACGCACACACAGCTGGAGCTGCACCGATGGCCAAGCAACCTCAGCCAAAGGCTAAACTCACAGACTATTTATCCACACGTTCTTAAGCTAGGCTGTGTGTACAGGGGATGGAGAACTGTCTCTCCCCTTCACCTTCTCTTCATTTAAGCACAAAGCCGGGGACTGTTCTGGGGCAGAAGGGTCCCATTCTCTCCCTCAAACACACCCTCACACTCATTGAACATCTCTAACAATGCCATTCTCAACATCAGGTACCAACGCTCTCACAATGCCCATTCTGGTAAAAATAAAATCAGGGTAAACCTGAGCATTAGACAAAGGCTAGAGGGGAGCAACCCGTTCATACCACTAACCGTTGTAAGACAGAACCAGGTTTTCTAAAGACACCCAGGAGCTCAGCAGATTACACAGAGTCCGACATGTCTCCCCAGTCAAAGGAATGGAGAACAATTCCAGCGTGGACACGCTTCGGAAGCGGTGAGCAGCTTTCAGAGAAAAGATCCCAGCAGATCCTCCTCTTTTCTTACAGACAGCATGGCCAGTGCACAGAGATCCTCGGGAGGAACTAGTCCAGTTCTCAGGGTTTTCTCCCTCTGTGGCACTGTTTGTGTCAAGTAACCCTGCATTATCCTCTCTAGCAACAGTGAAAACAAAATCATACAGGTCTTCTGGGTCAGCATGCAGTCCCCTGCTTCGTCTGAGGCAGCGACGTTTCTTCCCCACTGCAGATTTCAGCCGTCTGCGCGTCTTTCGAAGAACAGGGTGACAGGACAGCTGGTCTGAGACGCAACAAGAAGATCCTCCCTGAATGCTGGTGTAGTCACAGGGCACCTTGCTGCTTGCCTCCTCACACGCTTGGTTTCGTAGAGGAGGACTTCTCGGTCTGGAGAGGACAGAGTTCAGGCGAGCATCAGTCTCCTCTGGGGCCCTGGGGGATCCCTTCTGGTTCTCACCATCGCTCTGCTCCCTCTCATCGCAGCGGCCCCTCTCTGCTCGCTCTTCTGCCGATTCCTGGCTTTGGGCTTTGTCCTTCTCCTCTCTGCAAAGGCCACATGGGCTGCTGTGATACACGAGGGCACTTCCTGAGCGCCAAAACCCAGCGCTCATGCTCAAAATAAGAACGAGAAGAACCGTGTCAGGAACAGGCCAGGAATACATGGAGACTTGGCTGACAGAGCCATGGTGAATCAGCCGGTGAAGAAGTAAAACCAGTGAACGCCTGATGGACTGGTCGGAGGAGAGGAGGTGCTGGAACTTGAGGATCTGCAGGGAGCCAGCCAGGTTTTCAAGCACTTTCTGGTTGTGCTCAGCAGTGAGCTCCACCGCGCCCTGCAGCATGTTGCAGAGGGTAAGCTGGGAAACGTGTGGGGAGCTGTGGAGCAGCGGCGAAAAGTGATGGTCATTGAGACGCCAGTCAGAGGAAACATCCAAGACACCGTGCAGAACATTTGAGAAGAACGTTTCAAGGAACTTCTTCCTCCAACAGGTTATATTCTGCAATTAAACAACTGGGCCATATTAATAAAAAGTCAGCTACAATTTTTCTCCCTCTTTTTAAGTTAAATTATTGCCATCTGCTAACCTGGTAAACATGGTGTCCAAAAAAACCTACTGCTAGCACAACTGAGACTACCCTTCTAGTTCTCAACATCCTTCCTCAGTGTCTTTGTTCAAAAACTGACTTACTCCCATCACTCTCTGCTTCTGGCCTAATAGAAACACATTCAGTGGCTTGAAGCCATGTTTTTGCCTATTAAAAACCAGATCATCAGGAATCTTCTTCCTGAGCGTCTATTTATAGGTCTGTGATTAAGGTGTTTGTTCTTTTGGAATGCTGAATCAATGGAACTGCTTTGGTTTTGCTATGTAAAACTATTCTTCCAAACTCACTGTCTTCTGTAAGTTTCTAGTCCTTTCTAAGACATCACATTTTTTGCCAGCATAGGTATAAGTGGGATATAAGATACTGTTTTTATCCTCTGTTTCCCTAAGAGTTATGTCTCTAAAGACAGGATTTATTCCTTTGGCAAACTCGCTGTTGTGAAATGAAGGGTGTGGCCGTACACTGCAGTTCCTTCTATGAACCCCGTTTCCCAAAATGATTGTACTGCCAGGGTCATGCCCTGGTCCGGAGCTCTATGAACGCTTACAAACAAGTGCCAGCAATCACTTGAAGGTGGCCAGCAGCACTGGCAGGCTTAGAAACAAAACTAAGACAGCAGGAACGGGGCGCCTGCGTTGTGCCCCTTCTCCCACCAGCAGCGTTTCTCACCTCCGAGTTGGGTGGCCTGGTTTTCATCACATCGTCCCACAGCTTGCGCCAGATGGGCTGTGTCGAGAGGCCTGCAAAAGAAAAATAATCAACCAGGCACCGTCACCCGTTCCCCCATCTGAGCATGCTGCCCTGGAGCTCACAGGGGTGCTGGGCAGACAACCGGCAGCGCGGGGGGCACACAGCCAGACCCCTGCAGCAAAAGAGGGTGCTCTGCAGCAAGGGGAAGACCACCCACTGCCTTTTAAGGGATGTGAGTTAAAAAATGGCTGGTTTTCTGGGTCCCTGAAAGGAGCGGAGATACACCAAGGTCCGCACCGCTGCGTGAACCCTGCCTGGGTAGGGGACAGGGCTGCAGGGCCTGACTGGACCAGGCCACGTCTGAGGGCAGGGGCTGCGCTCCGGGGGTCCCCCCGAGAAAGGGGGCTCACCCCTCTGGCCCAGGCTCCCATTCCCCGCCGGGAGGAGCTCGTCCCCC
>NW_010128735.1:53559-58098 GCF_000699245.1 Pterocles gutturalis | reverse complement strand
TTACCTGCTTGAAGCTGGTCTCTGAAGCCAATCTCCAATAATTTCTGTTGACCTGTATGAGAGGCTTCTCTGGAAGAAAACTTTGAATGTGATGAAGCTTGAAAACAAGAGGCAAATTAAGATTTTTTTTTTTTAAGGCCAAGCGTTATACTCATAAGTTTAAACATAACTGTCCTGTAAGTATGTTGTTGGGTTTTTTTTTGGTTTTTGTTTTTTTTTTTTTTTTCAGTGAGAACCACATTCACCATTGTAAGAGAAAGTTTAAGAGTAAATTAAGAGTAAATTATTGCATGACATGAAAGGTATATGGCTCAATGTAATGTCACAGCACTATAATTCCCTTAAGTTTTGCTCTTGGCAACATACTTGGCATATGGGCATCAGTCTGGGTAGAGGAAAGACAATGCACTTGCATTAGAAAATTCATCTGCAATCCAATTCCTTTCCATTCCACAGGATTGGCACCATTAAGAAGTCAATTTTCAAACCCTATATAGTGACTTTGAGAATAGCACTCGAGGACCTGCTGATATAAAGCCTATCATTATCAGGTCAATCATTTCCCAAAGCAGTGACAAATATTCAACACTATTTTCAGAGATAAATGAATAGTCTTTGTCTCAGCTCCTCTCCTTGTTGGCAATTTCAGTAAAGAGGCCAAGAGGTGAATAGCCTGCAGAACTTGTTCTCTTTTTTTTCATGTCTGGGGTTGACTTTTTTAAGTTAAAGACCTTTTGGAGAAAGTTTACCCTCTATAGCCTTTTTGCAAAAAGTGGCCATGTATGTGAATTTCGAGCAATCAGCAACACCCATTGCTAAAGGGCAGGAGCAAACCAGGGAAAGGTCATTCCAATTCACAAAGGGCTTTGATATTTCAGAATAGCTGACTTTGTTATGAACTGAAGGAGAACCTCAGATTTCAAATTCTTTGTGTAAAAGAAAAAATGTCATGGTCATCAGGAAACCCACAAGCAGAGCCATCCTGAAGGTATGAGTACTGGAAGCTCTCGGGAGGGTATCCATACAGAGGTTCCACAAGTTTTCTGTTTCTCTTATCCGACACATTAAAATGGGAAGCCACTTTGAGCAGCAAGATGAGGAGGGCCCAATGTGTTTAGGAACTGAAGCTCCAATAGTTTCCAAGCTTTCATCTCCCCGTCTGTGTAAAGAAGCACAGTGGAATCCCAGCAACTCCCAAAGCCAACTAATGGAGAAAATGGAGAGAGACACTGACCAAAGAGAAGACAACTTATTTAATGGAACCCAGTCATAACACTCAACACAACTCTGTCAACATTCAACACCTGTCATAAAATATTTTTATTTCTATGGATCATCACCTCTTGAGGGAATAACATTCCTCAGAGTGTTTCCAATGAACGATAATGAGGATGCAGCATTCCTAGAGGTCAGGGCTTCTTTTTTTTTTAATTCATTGCTATTCTGTTACCTGCCTAAACATAAATTTAGCGGCCACCTGAGCCACAGGGACCCGGCTTTAACAATGCTTTCCATGCTTATTCATTCTTTAGTTTGTTTTTCACAATATTTTACTAGCATATACGTGTATTAGCATACACATTCGTTGTCAAATACAAGGTAGATTCAGACAAGTTTTTTTTTTTTTTTTTTCAGAACTGGGGAGTGTGGCTCCTTTCTATGATAGATGTGTAACTGGGAATAGATAGAAAAAGCTTTCTAAAAATAAGGCTTTATAAAGGTTTCTTCAACAGAGTGATAGGCCTCTAGGATGCGAAGAAAAAAAAAAAAAAGAAAAAATACACCTACATGAGGAGACGTGGGTTTTAGTTGCTATTATTTTTCTGTTTAGATTGTTCCCACTTGCATGTCCATCATCCACCACATCAATTAGATTTATAATCAGCTCCAGACAGACTAAGACTTTTATTTCACTTTTTGGAAAGCCTCATTCCTTTGAAATGAAACAGGTCAATATAAGTTCCACATGTAAACTAGATCCTTCCCCTGCTTGAATCCTCCCTTGGAAACCTCCCTGTGGCTTTCATATCCCTCTGACAAAGCCCAGATACCCACAAACTGAAGATGGCCCTTTTTTTCCATTCTGCTGAGGTTTTCCACTACCAGCCCAAAATTTCCTGCCTTCCCTTCTATAGTCTCTAAATGCCTGCATCAAGACCTCATTCCTTTACAGAAGAGAAGATGTTTATTTTCTGCTAAGCACCTCTTTAACAGGCTTGGTTCTACATAAACATAATCCATTACATAACAGTGTAATTTATATGTTTCCCCTAAGAAGATGTACTGATCCAGGCACCCAACTCAGACTAAACTCCCATAAGGAATGAACGCAGTTTATGAAACTTCCTTTTCCAATTCCATTTCCCATTAGAATGAGTGTTTCCTTTTTCTCCTTCATTTTCTCCCACATTTTGATGTCTTCCTTTTTCCTCCCATGCATCAAATACTTTTGCCTTATTCTTCCTACATTAAAAAAATGCTTTATTACAGGCAACCTTTCAATTAACTTTTCTAAGTAAAATGACTGTATTAGGCAAAAGTTTGTGTAGTAGCCAATAAAATGTCAGATAATATTGAACACAGGCTTGGACTAACTTTGCAACCCAATAAGTTATTATGTGCAAATGTTACAACTTGATTTTGAAGAGAATACACATGTATGAGGAAGCCATTTTATGGCTAAGCTGAGTGATTGATTACAGCATTCTGATCCATCTCGCCAAGACAAACTCAGATAAAAGAATCTGCTGATATTTAAGACTTGTCAATTTATTATCCAAAGACTACTGTATAAATGATTTTATAATTCCCTTAATTTAAGTGGGGTTTTTTTTGAAAGTAATAAAACATATTTTCCAGAGTAACTGACTATGATCAGAAACCTTTCTTTCTAGCTAGCAGTAAATTCCACTAAGAAATAAAAATGAGACAAAAAAAATATTGCTGGTTATTCTAGCTGCTTCATGAAACTGTTTTGTGAAAGCTAGTCAAATGGGAACTTGTTTTTCTGTTAAAATTTTAAACCTTTTATTATGCTTGAAATCTTGTTATGGGCTAAAGAGAACCATAGCAAAAATGTGAAGTCAATAATTTTTTACTAATATAATTGAAACCTTAACAGTATAACCAGACAAATATTATTAGTCCAGATTCATTTATTACCAAAAAATAAAATAAAGAATACTACTACCAAGAAATAAAATCTCAGTAATAGAGCAGTTACAATTGTTGTGAACACAGTAGTACCTATCATTTTTAAGAGTGCTATGGTCACCCTTCTGTTGCTCCTCTGCATCTTACGGGACCACTCTTCTTCAAGCAAGGGAATATTTGGGCCAAGTCATCAGTTTCTCAAGTTCTGCAAAGGGAAAAACGTGATATTAATGTGAATTCTTCTTTCTTCCTCCTTTTTTGGGGGATTGACACAGGCTATTTTGCTATTTTCTAATATCTTTATACACTTTGTTTTTTCTTTATTGTTTGCAGGTTCATTCCAGTGTACTGTATATATTGTGTTCTACATGTGTTCGATATTTGGTCTTTGCTCTCTGTTACTTCTAAATCCGATTTTGCCCAGTTCCAAGTCTTCATTTCTTTCATCACTGATGATCTGTTTATGGCCTTGGGGTCCATAAATAGAGTGTAGAGCAGGATCCATTTCTCCTAACTTAGCCTCTTAAAAGTTAAACCCAGTCTTTGATGAATCAGTGAGAGATAAGGAGAGAGACAAGCACTTCCAAAGGACCAAAAAATGAGCCTAAATCATATGGATTGAATTATGTATTGGAGAATCTAGTCTTTCCTTCTGAGAGTTATAACTCATTTTGGCACAAGGTACAGAGGGAGCTTATACTCCTTTCATAAGGGCAATCTTTAACATATAGCAGTAGGAATATCCCATCACTCCTCTGTGCTTTCATTGTGGTAATATGGAACCCAGACTATTAAGAAAATATGATAAGTTTTTCTGAAAACCATTGCTAAAATTTGCACAATCTTTGCCTCTCGTCTTCAATATTGGCAAGTCTCTTTTGTTGCTCTCGGATTCAACAATTTTAACTTAATTGAAGAGCAAGCAAAACCACCAACCCTTCAACCCAAACAAATTGTCTGGAAAGCTCCTGTTGACTTCCCTAAGAATTGGCTTTTTCCGTATTTATTGCTGTATTCAAGCTTTCTGGATTTCAGACAAATATTACCTAGACCATCTCTGGTGATCTGGAACACAATCTATTTTGGTGACATGGCTGCAAGAGTAAGCCAGATTTCTACCACTGTGACTTTTCTCTTCTTTCACTTTTAGTTTTGTTTAGTCTCATTTATCCAATGAAACATATTGCTCTAGAAACAATTAGAGCCAGAAGACTTTGTGTCCCTGCTCCAACTCATTTTCTGTCCCTAACCTTGGGCAAGAATTTTTATTATTTCCTTCCATCTCTAATACATAAAATGAGGAAACCGGTGCAGCCTGATATCAAAGATAGCAACTTTCAGGATTCTGAAACCATCTAACTTCCATATGAATAAAGATCTGCATAT
>NW_010128735.1:30573-53528 GCF_000699245.1 Pterocles gutturalis | reverse complement strand
CCCTACACATATAAAAAATCACAGTAAGTGTTGTAATCGGTGAAGTTTTGTTTGCTGTGCATGTACTTTATTCAAATAGAGTACAACCAGGAGAACAGCAATAACTGGTATGAGTAATCAACTATCACAACAATGAAAGTTTCAACTGAAAATGAGTGTCAGATGCTGAATGAAAAATAGTGCAATAAATGGATGATATTAACCTAAAAGGTGCAAAAAATAAGCAAATTCTATTTCATCAATAATTTCTGAGATGATGAAGTTTGGCTTTTTTCTGAACTGGACAAAATGTACCAAAAATTTAGAAGTCTTAAAGAAAAAAAATTGTCTCAAAATGCTTTATTTCAAAAAAATAATTAAGTTCTATCTGTATTCAAGCCATTTAAAACTCTTATATATTAGAATCAAAGACAAAATGTTATAAAAACATAAAAATCCTATTACAGCAAAAATAGCAAGTTTTTGTTCCAAAAAAATCTGAAAAGAAACCTTACAACAACACCAGAATCCTTCTTATATTACTTTAAATTGAACAGTAAATTAAATCAGTCTTATTTCCTAAAGCTTTTCAATTTCAGTGGAACCCTGTACCTTCACTTTATACAATTTGTCAACATATTTCTGACTAGATGCAGTCATAACACATATTCAATGTGTACTACCTACAGAAGCTAAAATTTAACTTCATCTGCCATTATCACGTGTAAATGTCAGATCTCAGTTAGATCCTCTGTTACCCATGCTTCCTCTCACTGGACAGACTGAGACCATCACTCAGCAATTCACATGAGAAAAGGCTAGGTCACCCTCTGGAGACAGTCAGATCTCTCTGTGTTGAATTTAGGTGTAACTTAGACTGTCTAGTCTCCTAATTTTAAAACTTGTTTAAGCTTTAAGCTTTAGTAAGAAGAATATAAGATCCTTACCTCGTGATTTAAAGATGTCCAGTGATTTATTTTGGTTCAGGGTCAGTATTGAAGGTCATCAGTTCAGTTGCAGATAGTGTTACGGCACTCCTGGCTTATTTGGAAGTTAGCAAGACTACACCAACATTCATAAAATAGGTAAGTCTTGACTTTGGAATTATTATCCAACATAATTTAACTACCTTCTAGTGAAGGTTTACTTTTCCACCCATTGAGGACATCCAAATACAGCTAAGGTTTTTTGTACTGTTTTTATTGAGCACTTGGGCGAAACAAACTGGGACGTAATGTATTCTTAGTCTTTGGAACGATTTCTAATAGTTTTAAAACAATTCCTATATAACGCATCTGTTCAGTTCAAATATATAACTGCGCTTCATTATAATCTGGAAATCCACAACTGTTTTGTCACACTTCCGGTTTATTTTGAGGCAAATCATACTCCCAGTCTCAGTTCACTGAATCTCTGTCTCTCCCATTATGAGTGAAGCTCAATATTAAAGCTTTAAATTCTTGTGAAGAAAATTTTCATCCTCAATTCATTTCATTCCTGGGCAGCTGTACCTTGAAGGAATCCACTATGTTCTCTTGCACCCTGATCTGATGGATGTGCATTCGGCAATGTTCATTAGCCTGAAAGGGGTGTACCCATTGCTGTTTACAGGGTGTTTCTGGACTTTGGTGTGTGTGGACACTGACTGCTGTCAAGACTAGAGTGGTTTTGTGTGGGTGAAGAGCTTTCTGATCTTGGTGACTGTTAACAATGAAAGTGGAGGCACTTCTGCATTGTCCCACCATCTGGGCAGTGAGTGCCTGGGGAACAGCTCTGCAGCAAAGGACCTGGGGGGCCCTGGTAGACACTAAGTTGAACATGAGCCAGGAATGCACCCTTGCAGAGATGATGGCTAACCACATACTGGGCTATGTTAGTAAGTACATTAGCAGCAGGTCAAGGGAAGTGATTGTTGTACTCCATTCAACACTAGTGAAACCAAATCTGGCGTATTGCATCTTCGCTGTATGAGAAAGATACTAAAAAAACTCAAACTTGTTTACTTCATCTGCCATTACTGCGTGTAAATGACCCATCTCAGTTAGATCCTCTATCATCCAGGCTTCCTCTCACTGGAAGAGAGCTACTGAGATGTACGGGTGCCCAGAGCATAAGACATACAAGATAAATCTGAGAGAGCTCAGTTTATTTAGTCTTTTAAAAAGTAGAATGAGTAAATGTCATTAAATACCTATTAGGTAGTTAGACAGTGTAACCACACTCTTATTGGAAGTAGACATAGAAAGGACAAGAGACAATGGACACAAGCCTCAGAAAGTGAAATTCTGATGAGAAATTAGAAAAAAAAATCTCACAATCAGGGTGGTCAAACATTAAGGCAGGGTCCCAGACCAGAGTTGAAATCTCCATTCCTGGAGATCCTCAAAACTTGGCTGAACAAGGGCCTAACTTTTAATTGGACCAGATTTGAAACGTGCTGACCCTCCAGGACTCTTTCACAACTGAGGTTACTCTGTGATTCTGTGATCTTAAATGTGGGAAGCTGGAGTTCAGAAATAAGGTTGTCTGGCCTCACTGGTAGTTACTCAAGGGTCTAATTGTCAATGTTCTACTGTAAACTATAATAACCATAAATATAACCATAAAACCCACACGGTTAAATTCTGTCAGTATCAGAAGAAGAATTAAAGCAACAGTCAAATAAATAACATGAAAGAAAAACTAAATAATGAAATAAATAATCATTTTAAAAAACCAAAACAACAAACAAAACTCTCAAGAAGAAGTTTTAAAATATTATATTAAATAGATAAATAAAAAACCCAACCTATGCAATTTACAGTTTAATCCTTAAGTGAGCTAATCTCTGAATAGCCTAGTTGAGTCTCTAAAAATACTAGAAAACTCAAGTGAAAAAAAAAGGACTTTAAAGAAAAATATTTTTTTAGTTTAACTCTGGATGACAAGAACAAAATCAACAATAAAGCCAAGCCCATATAACTAATGTTTCTCACTTCCTTAGGAGTAAACCCAGTAACAGATTTTGTGTTTCTTGTCCAGGATCAGATCCCTATTTCCTCTCCAGCAATTTGGTTTCTCTCTAATGCCTAGTTTTGTGGGAGTTCAGGGCAAGTCTCTCTCCTGCTTCATAGCCATGCAGCCTGTAAAAGATGTTTCAGCTGATCATTTATCTCTCAAGGCAGACTGTTAAAGAAAAAAAGACCCAAATCAAAATAAAATTTCTTTTTGTATTTCTTTGAGTATGGAAAGGGGGAACCTCTGGAGATTTACAGGACCGGGACCAGGAAAGAACACAAAGAGTTTGTGTTTTGCCTCAGAATTATATGACTTCTGTCAGATGACTTAGAAATGTTACTGCGCCTTCTAGTGGGCAGTGTGTTCAGTGGGAGTATTCGGTTGCTAAATCCTACTTCTTGTATAACATTTGCTGACATGGATAGATATTCCAGCAGTTCAAAAATGTTCTGAGATATCTGCACATATTCAGAATAACAACCTGCAGCTTGAAAACCGAGTGTGAAGTAAGGTGAATGAGACCAGTGACCAGTATTCCCTAGGTCTCAGTGTCCAGGAAGAAGTTGTGAAATGCTCTCGTAGTCTCATTTGGGCTCTCATTATGTCATTACAGCTCTTCCCCTCTCCCCTCTGGATTATGAGTTTGTGTCAAGGTTTTATATAGGAGGAGCAATAGATCTCAACTGACCCCTGCTTATCTTCTCAACTGTTCTTCTGTAACATATCCCACAGACAAAAAGGACAGGAGTATATACTGAAAAGCCTGTTCCTAAGAAATTCAGAGCACCCAGTTGCATGAACAGATGTGAAGCTCAGTGCCTTCTGACATTCTCTGAGTTTTACATGCAGATGAAGTTAGGAACTAATGTTTACCCTATCCATAAATCACAGCCTAGAAAGACTGGAAGACTAAGACTGGCAGGTGATCTTCGACCCCATGCAGAATTTCCACCCTATCCATTTAAATGATGCTCTTCCCTGGGATGAGGACAGCTTTTTTCTGCAGTTTCAAGGGATATGGTAAGTCTCTTGGAGGTACAGACTCTCTATGTTGCAGATGCCTGCTTTGCCTTCCTCTTAGGACCCAGAAAAGTCTACAACTGCATCTCCCCTGCTACCATATGTACACACAGCCAAGGACCTTGTTTTGAAATGTAGTTTCCAGCCTCTCAGTTCTATCAGAATGGTATTGGAATTTCCTAATCTGATGTGCAGAATCCCTTGGTGCCTCTTAGATTCTCGTTAGGCAAGAGTGAACCTGTCATATAGCTTCATGGACATTCACCACATCCATACTTCAACTAATATTGTCTTCCCTGTGAATGATACCACTTTATCATGGCTGTCTGAAGAGAGAACTTTTTGCTTCCCAGGGAGGCAGTTATTAAGACAGGCTCTTAGTCTTTTTTTGGCCTGGAAGTGGAAGGACCAACAAATGATGCATTTACTAGGAATATGAGACAGAACTTCTTCAAGGCAGTAAAAGCATTTAACATGCTCATTTGTCACTAGAATTTGACTGTCACAACAGGGGTAAATTTTTAAATCTGGGGATTTTAGGAAAGCCTTGGCTGTGGAGAGGTTTAATAAATGTCCCAGACTGGGTAGAGAAAGAAATGTCATGTTATTAGCTCTGATCAAAACAAAACAAAAAAATTAATATAGCACTAATTCTACCCTGTAGGCTACATGGGAAAGGGAAATGTAAGCTAAAAGGAGGGAGCAAATTGCTCCAATGCATTTAGGTGTCCTGTGGCAAAGAGCCCAGGGTGTAGAAGGTGGCTGTCTTCAAGAGTATATCAGAAATACTTTCTTGCAGTAGTTGTGAGTGTCTGTAGTGCTGAGCAGCACAATATATAGGAGTCATGAGGATTAATGAATGGATAAGTGTCTTTATCTGATCCTATCACCTTAATCTCATTTTATAATTAACAGAAGGAGAGATCAGTATATCCAAAGGATGGTTCGCCTCATCCAAAACCATGTAGCTAGGGTAGATCAGCTGAATTGCCATCTGGACATGCCACCTTTCCTTCAATGACTGTGAGAACCTAAACTGACCTGTACATCTAAGTTCAGACACCTAAGTGTAAGTGATAAAATGACACCAACGTGTCTATCAAAATAACACCAGTCATTTAACTTAATGACAGAGTGAAACAGTCAAAGAGTGTAATAGAACAGCCATAATGCTGGTTATTTCTCAAAACGTCTGAAAATTTCAGGTATTTCATGAAATGACTGCTTTCACCATCTGACTGTAACATACACCTAGAATTAGAAATGAACAAGCTACAACCACCTTCTTAGTTACTGCATTTGTATCCGAGCACAGTTGTTCTCTCACTGCAGCTAAATCCTTATGTAGATTCTTATCAAGAAACTTTGCTATTGCAGTTCCTCTTTAGCAGATAACAATTTTTGCTGTTCTGTTCTTTTTTCTCCCCTATTGTTACCAAAATAATAATGATTATAAACTCCACTTTAAAAGTATGCCATGCTAAGGTTGTCTGTGCTGCAATATATCATCTGAAATCTACTGTATTTATTTATAGTGAAACATTTTATATTAATGTTTCCATTGCTTATCACAGACACTGGCATTATAAGTGCCTACTTCAGCTCAGCTCAGTTATTTATTAGGATGGGTTTCACTGCCATTTTCTTGAGTAAAATTCTTCCTGTCCCTATTCAGGGAAGCTGTTTTTTTCCTGCCAATCACTGCTACTTGACTGTCTTTACCCAGCACACAGTTCAATCCATCAACATTAAGTAAAATAATAATACATTGGATTCCTGGTAATTAATAATCATGCTTTTCAGACATGCAACTTCTTAAGATTGTGTGCACAGATTAAAAAACCAGAAAATTTAGAGCAATTAGAAAACAATCTTACACCTGAACCTCCAGGCACATGCAAATTTTTAGGTGTTAGAAAACTTGACCCTTGAATTCCAAGTTCAACACTTCTGGGCTTATTCTGATTCTTGGTATTCTATACGATTTCCCAAAATATGTTTTCTGTTTAAGGCCTTGACCTTAACTAGTCCCAGGCAGGGTTCATAAGGAGCTGTAATTCCCTGGTAACTGTCTTCCTTGGTAACTTTCCTGTGCATCAGTTGTGATTTTTCCATAGTGAACAGCTCAGTTCGCAGCGGTGAGATGATGGGTTTTTTTAATCTAATCCTTTACCTGTAAGCTGCCTTCCTTAGGCTCCTCTTGAATATGATTTTTTTTCTCAGATTTCTTTTCTTGAGTGCCTTTCAACAGAGAAGATTTTGCATCAAAGTCTGTTATGAGTAGAAACTCTTATGCTGGCCTCAGTGGAGCTGGACTACTGCATAGCAGCTGCTGGTTTGGCCACATGTTATCACTTCTTGACCTAGCAAAGTCATGTATGTAACTGGGACTAATTCCTTGTTTAGTGGTTACTTGAATGTATTGACACTAAGATGTTTAACAGGATGCATCTTAGAAGCATCCTAGAAAAAAAAAACGGCTTTTGAGTAGGAATTTATAGCTTAGAAAAAGAAGGGCAGAAAAAGATCATACATAATGCTTAGACAATTTATTAGCTATTCCTTACCCTCTAATTAACTTCTTGTCAGGGAAAGAAAAAATAATCCAGTCATAACTTAGGTGTGAGCAGGTGAATTTGATAGTGACCAAACAGAATTCCACTAAATTAGGGGGTCAAATGGAGCTTCACTTTGAGGTTTCATGTAAAAAGAACTCCAAGTCCTGGATTTTGTAGGCTTATCTTAAAATCATCTTTTCAAAGCTGTATGTATATTCTTGAATTGTAGGTGGATTTGCTTCTTCTTTTTCTTTTCTATTTTTTTTTTTTTCACTTGCACCTTGAAAAATTGTGCTAAAATGCTACCTTGAGCAGACAGCTGTAAACAAAAATCCAGTGGTATTGTAGTCCATGTTATGTCCTATTGTGGGGAAAAAATAACTACCAAAATGCATGCATTGTTTGATAGCTAATCCTAACAAATAGACAGACCTGTGCAACTAATTGATTTTTCACTTGACTGGTAGACCCAAAAAGATTTTTCTTTTCCTCGCTGGAAAAAAAAAAAAAAAAAGAAAAAAAAAAGCACCAATTTGTTTTGTTTTGATATCTCTTAACTGGTTTGAAACTACTGAAGGAGTTTTTTAAAAAGGAAAGTTTTATTTTTGTTTGAAAATACATAAAGAAAATAATGTGACTTTGCCCATTCTGGAGGTATGAAAACCTTTTTGTTCATTATGATTCAGTGTGCAAATAATTCTCTTACCACAGTATGTCAGCCTATGGGCTGACATCCTGTCCTGAACCTAAGGCCAGCCATCCTGGGGCTGTGTCTGACACTGGCTACTCTCTCTAGGCCTGATCCTTCCCCCCACCTGTGAACTCTGTCTTGCCCCATCACCGTGGACCAGACTGATCACGGTGAAAAACAGAAAAAGAGCTCTTATGTGTTCAAGCCAAGTTGGATGAGGCTTTGAGCAACCTAGTCTAGTGGAAGGAGCCCCTGCCCGTGGCAGGGAGGTTAGATATAGATGATCATTAAGGTCCCTTCCAACCCAAACCATTCTATGATTCTATGATTATGTGATTTTACCACGGTTTACATTAGGTTAACAGACTGCAACATGGCAAAGACATCAAGTTCATCTTCAGAAAACATCTACATATGTGTACAATACAAAGTCTGAGAGACAGTATTACTAGTACTAGTAGTTATATGATTTAAGATAAGGAAGTGCTTAAGACCTTTGCTGGGTAAAGAGTTTTAGGAAAATAAATTTGGTGGAATTAAAAAAATCTAGCAGTATAACCTAATAGTAATGAGCACAATCTGATAAATTCATACTGAAAGCTCAGCAGAAGAAGAGGTTTCTGGTATATTGAAACGCATGGTAGTTAAGTTTACTGTCTCCTGGAGAAAGAAGTATTAAAAGAACAAATAAATACAGTTGCTCCATGAAAGACTGGAGGAACACAAAAAGAACTACTAGTTCATAGGTAATGTGTCATTACATGTCAAGATCAGCAGTAATTGGTTTAATTTTATCCTAGAAAAGTACTTTGGAAAAGTAATTGAAAATCTGGGGATGCAACAGAAAGGGAGGAAAATGAGTAGAGTATTGATTTTTGAAAAGAAAAAAAAAAAGAATGATTGTGGTAGTTATAATTTCCTAGGCCCAACTGAAAGCTACACTGAAATAATGGATCAAGTACAACAAAGTAATAATTAGGGAACTTCTAAATAATTTTATAAGCATAATGAGCACTGTCAGCTTATCAAAGGAAAGTAGTGGAGAGGCTCATGGCTTGGATCCTCACTGCATTGCGCCTAATACAGCTTTTAGTATCTATGCAAAGATTGAGAAAAGCAAATTTGTGCCACTAGAAAGTCAAGAGTCTTCTCAAAGTATTCTATAGAGTCATCCACAGGAGGTGTCCTGGGGCTGTGGGAGGAACCTACATCAAAATTCCTTTGCTGTGGAAGAGCATCAAGTGACATCAAACTTTCACAGCTCTTCCATCCTCGCAGAGAATGTTTAATTATTTGGGTTGGCAAGAAGCCTTCTGGGATAAAATGAGACCTTCATAAAGCGCTTAAATGCCACCTTAAACCTCCAGAATTGAAAAGCTTTACAGATATTAAACAAGTCATCCTTAATCATGTAAACTTCTCAGCTGAGTAATTCTACTGGGGCTGATAAAATTACTCAGGTGTAGGTGCTACTTGCTGAGGTAAAAGTGGTGTGGACAGGGCCTTTGCTTTCACCACCTTTCTCTGAACTACAGAAATGTTATTAAGGGTCATTATTAAACAAAATCTCACAGATGGGGAAACTGAGCCATCAAGACGTGATTTATTAAAGGTCATAGAATAAATACTGGTTGCAGAAGCTAGATGAAATTATTTCTAGCCTTTTTCTTTAAACTTAAGATTAACATTTACCATGGTAAGAAATTTATGTGCATGCAAAGATTCTTAGAAATATAATACTAAGTAAATAAACAAGTAACTGTATGTATGGATATATGAGATCTTGCTGTTTCCAAAGTAGAAATTTCTCTACTACCTTAGCTCCATCCAAGCTAACTGGCTAACAGTGGGAATGTACTTGGTTGAAAAAATATTTTGATTAAGAAATACTTTGGTCCTATGTGTTTTTGGGTAAGAAAGAAAAAGGTAATAATTTACTTTTCAGTTAATTTTCAAGGTCATAAGAAACTCCACTTTGATGGTTACCTTCATTTCACTCTGCCTGTGGGGTGCAGGAAATGGACGATGAGTCAGATGGAAAAATGAGCAATAGGTAACAATAGATAAACCATTTGGTTTAAGACAGATTGAAAGTGAAAATTACTGTTTCATTAACATAAACAGCCATTTAGCTAACAGATCTGGAAACAGCGGACCCAAAAGAAGGCACTCATAGAGACTAGGAGATATTTTAGTTTTGAGTTTCCAAACTTCAAAGTCAAAATAGATAGAAACAGAAAGACCCATAAAGACACTTAAATTTCTTTCCCTTTTTCCAGGTGTAAGTCAGCTATGATTCCTGTAAAGTACATGGCATCTTTCTAGTTACCCAGAAAAATAAATAAGAACAAGTATGTTCCAGAAGACTTTGACCAGAGAGATGCTACACTGTATTTTTAGCTACAAAGGCACCTGTTTCTTCTCAAGAAAAAAAAAAAAAAAAAAAAGAGGGAGAATTTCATTAACCAGTCAACCAATGGACCTCTATCCCCCTCCACTAAAAACAGGGAGAAAAGAAACTTTCAAAAAGTTTAACAAAAGGCCAGCCTTTGGTGTAAGTTGTTAACTCTGCTGTTTTACACTAGTTGAAAGACGCAGTTCAATATAAAGAAAAGTGAAAAAAATATAATGATAATGAGCTTTTATATAGATCTCAAAGCTGTTTCCTAAGCTTTGTTCTTTGGGAAGCACCTGTCACAGTCTGGGGGATGCAATAACCTAAAAAAGAAATAAGAAAGGATCAGTTCTGTAGAGGCACAATGCCTTGCTATGCAACATATGGAAGATGGAGGAGCCTTAGTAGAAATGCTATCACTGGATGGTTAGGAAAGAAAATCAATAACATATCCCTAAGTCATAGTACAATGTGCAAATACTGATATTATTGCAAATCAACATGTAATACTGTAGCATTAAGTTTTAGCTTGCAAGCCCCTTAAGGAAGGTTTAGGTTGTAAGCTCTTTGGGACTTAGGGGCAAGTTTCTTCTCTGTCATATGCACAAACCAGCACAGTGGAGTTTGCCAAAGGCCTGGGGTTTTTCAGCCGTAGCATAACACAACAAGTTTTGTGGCGATATCTTTAACTCCATCCAAGACTACTATAAGTTTGGATAAGTTGGGTTTCATTGTCTGCTGCACTAATGCAGTCCCTCAGCCAGCACTCAGAATATAATAATAAAATACAATCAATGACTACAATATTCTGCTCTATACTTGTGAGTAGGAACCCTGGGAGATACTAGATAAGCTGTGAAGAGTCTCAGGGAGGGGCAAAGTTGCTCTGGACTTTGTACAGTTCTGGTTTTTAACTGAGCTCTTGCAGTGACATAAATGTTTGATTTTAGAAGGTTTTTCTTACTTTTTTTTTCTTCCACTGATATTTGACTCTGTCTGAGTGGTTGTATGAGACTAAGGATGCTGGATGCAGTTGAGAGAGAGCCTCCATATTTTTGCACTGATCTAGATTGATAACACTTCTCTACTCTTCATTTAAAAATCTGATTAGTGTGAACTGTGGGTTGTTGCCATGTGATGTTCAGTGAAAGGCCAATCTTTTCTCTAAATTCTGCATAAACTGTGTCACGACAGAGTAAAGCTGAATATGGTCAAGCATACAAACATCATGTCTTTTGCATATTTGGCTTATCCAAAATAGAGCACATTGTTTTTCCACATGACCAAGCTCCTGTGTACAAATATTTTTGAACAGGAAAACAACCTCAAGACAAACTCTTTTTATGCAGGTCCAATGGTGTTTTCTCCCTTTAAAGGATAGTGGGATTGGACGCCAGGTACCAAGTACATCATTGATAAATGGGAAACAGACTAGGGAGAAAAAAGTTGAAATTGTGGAATCAGAATTACCCTCTGCAAGTATAAAAGGGAAGAAAAAGGTATCTGTCAGTGAAACACACTAAATTTTAAATTCACCTTAAATACTTACCCAGTGGTCTTGGAAGCATCTCTTAGAGCCATAGGAATTCAGAGACATCCCAGAAAAATGTGCCTGTGCTGCCTCCCTGTAAAGGATCACTGAGTGTCAGGACAATAACTAAATGATTATTTTTCAAACTTAGTCCAGATCTAACATCAGAATTACTAGGGAAGCACTTGCCAGTTATTGCTGATTCAGAAAGAAAAGCAAGTGTGACATGACGTAAAACTGCATGTTGAAATTAGGGCATACATGGATTTGCTTTTAAACTCAGCATGCGTAGGGACTGTGTAGTTAGGGCAGAGCAAAATCCCTGGGAATTATTAGCCAGCATCACATCAGCCAACCTTTTTCTTGATTGACTGGGTTTCTGAGGCTGCAGCAGAGCAAACAACAGCATTTTGCTGTATTCTGATTTCCCCTTGCTGTTACAAATGGATATATGGGGGTGAGGACATACATCCTAGTGAAACCTCTGGGTGCCTAACAATGGATGTTTCTATATACAGGCAAGTGGTATCCTGTTACTCTCCACATCCTCTTTGCAGGGAAAGGGGAAAGATAGACTATCAGGAAAAAAAGTTCATATTCATTATTTCTTGGCCTTAAGAAAATGTGCCCATCAATCCAACAAAAATGAATTTTATTCTGTAATATTAACGTTTAAGGCTATGCTCTTCTGGCATATTGATTCTTCATAAGCAGCAGGATTCTGAAATGGAAACAATTTTAGAAATGTTGCTTTCAGTTTCCTTAATATCGTATGTTCCTGTTATAAAAGAAAATGGCCTTTCCTTCACCCTTCTCTTAGAAAAAGAGAAAAAGTACTATATATGTTAGTCAGGGGAAAGCGGGCCAAGCTGATATCTTGTAGAAGTCCAAGGACCTTACATCTCTGTGACATTTCCACAGGCAGTTTTTTCCTTAAATAATTAAATGACATCATGTCTTTATTTATAAATATTGCAATAAAATCTTGGCCCAAAGTCAGGATTACAATCAGGATTTCTTTTTTTATTTTTCATCGAGCCCCCACATGCAGAACAACAACTGAATCAGGACATCGGTTAAACATACGCTTAACTTAGACTGTGTCTGTAAGAATTTGAGCATTTACTACTTCTAAAAGATGGAGTTAAACATGTGCTGAACGTTTTCCTTCATTTGTATAATTGGGGGATGTTTGGGCAAAGGAAAGGTGAATCTTCAACTGCCTTGGAACCAAAATCTTGTATTTGAATGAACACTGGTGGTGAATGTTGTGGAGTGTTACAGAAATAAATGGTGCAGTCTTGGACAACGTTCTGGGGAACTAATTTCCAGACCTCTAAAGTTGAGACTGGAATTGGGATGGCAGCTAAAATCTCCTCACGTCTCTACATCTGGTGTCTCTATATCGTGGCTAACATACATGAATGCTTCCACTGCCAGTGCTTTTAGTGTGTGACGTGGTTTGAAATCTGTTTTTCCCTGTTGGGAACAGAAGGTTTAGGTCTCCAGTTCTGTCAGTTTGACACCTCCTAACAGTACAGACCTCCCTCTTTGGCACCATGCTTCTTAGCTTTTCTGTCAAATGTCTCTTGCTTTTTAAAGGAAGAAATCTCTTAATTCATTATGGCTGAAATGTAGTCCTCTACAGGTTTCCAGCATATGATCTGAACAACCCGAAGGCACTGTCTGCCAGGATCTAACATAGGGCCTTCAAAGAGGACTTGGGAGACATTTCAGAGGTGAATGCTTCTTGTTCTGGACGACTGCCTACAAGAGAGCTTCTGTGGAAGGGAAGAAAATTCACGTGAAATAATATCACAGATTTAATCCAATGTGCTGTTATTTATATAGCAGCTATTGATAACCCGCAGAAGGTCTCTAAGCATGGCTTACCATAGAAGGTCGTGTAAACAGGAGCGCTTCATAGACAGCTGTCTTCTTGAGCCAAAAAAAAGAACAAATGTAGCCTGTGTATAAACTCTGATAAAATGAGATATAAATGGCATTAAAAGAAAAAAAAAAAGAGGAAAGGGCCTATTTAAAAACTCTGCTTCAGCACTCAATAAAATTGTGCAGGCTAAAAGTGTGAAAAGCCTTCCACCATACAGGTTTACAGAACATATGGAAAAATAAAGATGTGTGTGTTTACAGAAAAAATCCGCTACTCTCAGGTTGCTCTCAGTGCCCAGGTAATGGTCACTGTTGATGGGTCCCATGGTGTCGCTGTACAACTCTTTATGTTGAACATCCATCTTGGCTCCAAGATTTCGTACATGCCTGCCTTCATGACACTGCTGTAAAGAATTCTGTAATTCACAGAAGAGGAAGTGCCACTTAGACAAGGCAAAAAAAATTAGGGGGAAGGACAACTGGTTTCAACCCCCAACATAAAAAAGACACAGACCTGTTGGAGAGAGTCCAGAGGAGAGCCACGAAGATTGTCAGAGGGCTGGAGCACCTCCCTTATGAGGACAGGTTGAGAGAGCTGGTGTTGTTCAGCCTGGAGAAAAGAAGGCTCCAAGGAGACCTAGTAGCAGTCTTCTAGTACCTGAAGGGGGCTACAGAAGAGATGGGGAGGCACTCTTGGTCAGGGAGTGTAGTGAGAGGACAAGGGGTAACAGTTATAAGCTGAAGAGGGTAGATGTAGTTTAGATATTAGAAAGAAATTTTTCACTGTGAGGGTGGTGAGACACTAGAACATGTTGCCCAGGGAAGCTGTGGATGCCCCATCCCTGGAGGTGTTCAAGGCCAGGCTGGATGAGGTTTTGAGTGACCTGGTCTAGTGGAGGGTGTCCCTGCCCATGGCAGGGGGGTTGGAACTCAATGATCTCTAAGGCCCTTTCCAACCCTTTATGTTCTATGATTCAATGATTACTTCTGGAGTGCTGCGAGAAAACATGATTCTTTATATCCATCTCTTAATTGTAGTCAGCACCTAATACATTATCTCTGAACAACTACTCCAAGATGTAATTGTGCTGTTTTGAAACACCACACAGTCTCACACAGCTTCCCAATTTCTCCAGCTCAGTCACCAGATGGATCATGATACAAAGCAGTTCCTTAAAGCTCAGACTTTTAGTCATGTAGTGATGCTGTGAGAAAGGTTAGACACTGAGTTATCCACGGTCCATTCCTGTATGCTTGCTCTGGAGCTCACAAAACAGTTAAGGTTGACTTCTTTTTCAAGGGTGACCCATATTTCCATGTCATCCACACTTGACATTATTTTAGATGGTAGATTGACCACTTCTGAGTTAGAGACAAGATTGGGAAAAGGCAGAGCAGCAGAAGAGATGCCAAAAAAAAAAAAAAAAAAAAAAGCTGATTTGTATCAAAGGATCTGGGAACTTAGAAACAAAAAGTGTTCTCATTCATGACAGAAATAAAACACTGCCCTTTTCTGTATCTGGTCTGTGAAGTAATTGTTGTCCCTGAAACAAGTTTACTATGGCTTTTTTTTAAAAAGCAGGTTTTGTTACGGACTGTTCTTCACTTAACTGAGATATGTTAAAGTCAAGATAAATGCCTTATTGGGACAGCTCTCAAAGAACCGATTTAGCCAATGTTAATGAACAGTAATGCCTGATGCTTAATCAGGAGAGTATTATAGGGTGAAAACCAATGCAGCAGAGATGTGTATTTAACATATGCCAAGTGATTAAGTGGTGATTAACCGGGGG
Source organism: Pterocles gutturalis (assembly GCF_000699245.1). Classification (NCBI taxonomy): domain Eukaryota; kingdom Metazoa; phylum Chordata; class Aves; order Pterocliformes; family Pteroclidae; genus Pterocles; species Pterocles gutturalis. The sequence goes on along the minus strand of NW_010128735.1, from coordinate 38,674 downwards.
TTGAAATTCTGAGCCTTGGACTTTTTAATAAAGTGTCAAATAAAGATTAAAAGGAAGAAGAAAGTGTAGTCAAAGAAGAAACTCAGTAAGCCTGCATTTTATTACTGTCTTTTTATTCAGTGTAGGGGTTTTTTATGTCCTATGTATTTGTACTGTAACATAAAGTCCTGTAATAGAAATGGTCATTTAGGATGCAATATTCAAATGCACTTAATGGATTTGAAACCCTGCCTGTTATCAGGTTGTTTTCAATGTTACCTGACTTTGCAATACATTAAATGACATCCTAACTATTTACAGTATCACTTTTAAATATAAATAGATATCTTTGTTGCATCATTTGTCTTAGATATATTAAAACTCCACTGCAAAGCGCTTAGCAGCTTCACAAACCACTGATCACATTCTGCAGATTTTATCCAGCCTGGATAACAATTACTTGGGAAAGTAATGTTACTGAAGTCAATGGACAGAGGCATTGATGCTACTGTGCCATGAATGTTGGTCATGGATTCAAAACCTGTGGTAGCCAAACTGCTTTACTGACTCCAAAGGACTTATTAACATGCAGTGGGAGCACTCAAGGTGGTTGTACTCTGCAGAGCTAATGATTCATGCCAGGTATTATCATCATGCTTCGAGTGCTGTTCCACTGCAGTCCATCTCATCAGATGCAAAGGATTTCATTTCAGGATAACACCACATGATAAGTTTTAACTTGTCTTTTGGACAGACAGAAATGGTAAGTGTCTAAAACCGGTGTGTGGGAGTAAAAGTTCTCCTTCAGGAAAAAACAAGCAATGAGAAGTAATAACTTACCATCACATTTTTCCTCAGCCTCAGAACTGAACAATCACAGGGACTTGAAGAACCAGGCTCTAACTACCCTTGCATCTGCATAGTGCTCCATGTTATTGTGTGAAGGTGGCGAATTACTGCTCAATGATCCGGGTGTAGGTGCTTCATGGTGCTTCTCAAATGTTTCACTGTGAAGGGAAAGTAAGAATATTAAGCATCATCTCCCAAGTGATGCTTCCTAGCATGGAAACTGCTGTGATGAATTTACCAGGAACTTGCCATGCCATGAATTTACCAGGAACATGCCAAGTGGACTCTGAAGGAAACACCAGCTACAACTGAGTTTATACAGTGAGTTGGACAAGAAATTAAAGGTTGCCTTAACAAACTGATTCATCACTTTTAGAGTAGTTCAGAAGTAAAAACTACCAAAGGAACAACCAAACAAAACAAAATTCAATCAAAGGAAACGACAGTGAAAAAAAATGGTAGCTTCATCAGCTACTTTTAAGTTACGATGACTGCTTTACAGATACTTAGTTTCTGCAAATAGTCTGTTGCTGATATCTTCACTTTTCTTACTGCAGCTGAGGACTGATTTTTAAAGGATTTTTGTTGCCACAATGCAAATTAGCTTCAGTTAAAGTGAAGGTAGCTCAACACCTTTGAACATCAGGCTATTATAAAGTTATTATGTCATAGCTGATGGCACTGTAATTTCCTGGGTGACATTACACTGCAAGTGTCCATGCACTTAACATAGTGGTAGTTACATGCAGAAGTTTTCTTTGGCAGACAGAAAAAAGAAGTCTATCTAGGTAGTAAATCTTTATGCTGTGTGTTTTTCTGCAAATTCAGAAAAGTCTGGACAGCAGAATTTTGCAGTGATACTTGTTAATTTTCATGAGTGTATCAAGAATGTTAAATGAAAAACCATGTTTATCGTGAGCTTGATGACCTTTCTTTCCACTTTTGACCATCCACACCTCTCTGTATCTCTTTTCTGTCACCATCTGATCAAACAGATTCCAACATTTGGTTACTGGAACTCACAGAAATCACTTTTTTAAAGGGTTCTTCAGGTAACCTATTGACCAGTCTGCATCTAATCCAAGATTGGACAGAAAATGGATAAACACAGACATTGTCACCAAGAAAATTATAATCGCTTTTTGATAAATTCTCTAAAAAAAAAAGTCTTTCTCTCATCTTAGTAGTTAGATCCGTTTTTCTGTCCTTTGCAGCTGCAGTACTGTAACCTTCGTTTGATGAAAACTTGCTCAGCTCATCTCAACTGCCTGTCTTCTACAGCTGGGAAGTGTAACACTGCAGTGGAGAAGTGCTGAAATCAGAAAAAAAAAAAAAAAGCCTCCTGAACATAGCAAAAATGTGAAGAATGTTAACTTTGCCTGCTGACATTGCTGATTGCTGTTTCGCCTCTTTTCCAATGGGTTGCTACCTCAGGACTGTGAATTTTGAGTGAAGGAACCATTGTCTTTAGAACCATCAGTATTTTCTCTGATCTTAATTTTGGACAGGTAGGGGAATCATATTCATGCTCTCTCATTGGAAATAGCTTTTTGAAAAGCTCTTCCGTGTTGAATTGCTTGTTACATTCATGTACATCAGTCAGAGCTGAAACCTGTGGCCACTGCCAGAGACATACCCTTTCATTTCCCATTGCCACTGCCTGGTTTGCAGAGTTGGGCACCATTATCAGGAGACATTTGTTTGGATAAGCAGATGCCATAATGTAACAGTCATAGACAGTTTACAAATCCAACACAGGGAGCTTAACATAATAATAATAATAATAATGAAAAAATCAAACATAAAATAATGGGAAAATATGTGTATTGTTTACTCTGTTTGACATCATAAAAAAGGTGCACACTTGGGATGTTTGTGCCCCAGATTGTTATTTTCTGATAATGTACCTGGTTAAAGTAAAGTTTTCCCTCTGGATGCATATATAACACTTAGATAAGAACAATTCAGAAAATCCTATTATAGTGCAACTGTACACAAACACATTTTCAGATGCTTCAGATAATATCAGGTACATACATACAAGAGGAAAAGGTATTTCTAGGAATATGATTATTGGTGACATATCTGTTTAAGTTTCCAAATGCACTGGTGGCTTTTTCTTTGAGGCAGACACTAAAAACTTCAAAAAAATACATTTGATTTTTTTTGGAATGACAGTCTTTTTCAAACAAACAAATAAACTCCATCAAGTTTTAGTATTCTTTCTCCCTGCTGGATACCTTGGTTCCTTCTTTCTCCCAAGAAATCATCACCTTTAGATCTCCAGGGTACTCTATTGCTTTTTGTATATGTTTAATTGCGTCCCAGAGGAGGAATGCATAAATTTTTGAACTGTCAGGAAATACAAAATGTAACTTTTTCTTGCCTTTTAACAGCTATTTAAATAAGTTGAATGTCTAGATGTTACACTCTGAGAGACTGTTTTATTGCTGTTGCACCACCCTGAAGGACTCTTCCAATTCCTTACCCAACAGTGGGGAAGCCAATAGCTGTGTTGTTGAACCACTACTTCTGTGTTTCTGCAGACCTGCAGAACCTGTAATGTTCTGTAACGTCTATATCCACCATGGACTTCTTTTCTGACCCCATGCAAACAGTTTAATCTATCTTTGTCATCAAGACATGGTGCTAGTCTTGAGGAAATTTCTGGGTTTGCCTTGGTTTCTATTCAGCAAGTCATTCCTCTCTTTGTGTTTTTGTTTTCCCAGCTGGACCTAATGAATTTGACACCAGTACTAAAGAGCATTGAGCTATACAAGCCTACAGCGGAATGCTAGAAAGGGAGTGCAATCACTGCTGATCCTTAAATACCTATGGATAACATTGGAACATATTCTTAGTAGAATTTACTCTGGGTGGTTAGTAGTTTGCCGGGAAAATTTAAGATAGCTTTGTAATTGTTTTAAATCTCCTATGTTTAAAATAGATTTAAAAGTATCTGGGTGTGTATTTTACTAAAATATTCAGGCTATTCAAATATTCAAGCTAATTAAAAATAGTCCACACTGGTCTTATTTCTTTCATCCGGGAATCAGCTGTACATGTTAAAGGAGATAATACCACAGGCTATAGGACAGCCAATATTATATGAAGCCCTAAAAAATCAGCTTTTGTAATTATAACATGTTTTAGTTTTCACAGTCTTCAGCTATACTTGGTAATATATTTGTAAACATTGAGTATTTTATAGCACTTATGGACAAAACACTTTCAATAAGAAAACCATTAACATCTTTTTAGTAGATTTATACTAGAGCTTAAACTAGAAATGATGTAAGTCTTACATTTTTTGGTTTGTATAGAGTATTTCATAAGAGCCTATAATTGGAAAGTTATAAATGCAAAGCCGTTGTAAAGCTAGGAACCATTTGGTCAAGAATCAAGCAACTAACATGGATGTCTCCTCAAAGAACATGACTCCTTGTACTAGACATCCAGCTGGTATAGACATTATCATAATCTCACAAAACCAGATTTTATAAAATATGCTTTAGAAAGAATCCTGACTTTCAAAAATGTAAAGAGCAAAGAAGAATGTAGGGATATGTTAACAGAATGTATCATAAACAGCCCCCATTCCACACTTTAAGAAAACTTCTTGTTGAAATCAAATCAAAACTTCCTGATGATTTCTTATTGAACATGTTTTCTTCTGGAAGTGCTCTAAGCTTTTGAACTTGAAGAAACATATATTTATGTCTCAAAAAGGCTCTAGAGGAGAAGGTGATTACTTCTGTACTGCTCATGTTTTCCCTTAATCTTATAGATGCTTTTTGTTTTGATCTCCTGATAACCACAAAATAGTAAAATTCTTTAGAGATATCTGTCTGTAAATATTAGATTTTAGTTTGTACATAGTATGAGCCTAACCTGTAGCAGCAACTTAAGCAGTCATTATACAATAAAAGTGTGATTCATTTTACCACATTTTACTACCTAGCAGAAAAGGAGTCAAATCTAAACTAGCCTCATAGGCTTATCCTGTAGCAAGCACAGGAATAGTGATGTTTCATCCCTTGTGATGTTTGTAATTTAGGATATGTGGCATACAAAATGAAGCCAACCATGACACAGTTTTCTGCAACTACCTATCTGCCAAAGGGGAAATCTTAGCTGACCAGTTCAAGTGAGATGCAAAATTTACACTGCTGAAGACAAGGGAGATGAACCTTCCAGCAAGTCAATAGGAAAAGTTTGATATATTTATAGGGTTATTTCTGAGGGGAGGTTGTGTCCAGCTAACAGTAAACCCCAATTTTGAGTAAACATTGTCTGTCTTTGACAGCCTTCAAAGGCTTATTTCTTTCCCTTAAATAGAGAAATGAAAGACTTTGTTCATTGTATTGCTTCAGAGGTCATACAAATCTAGGGACATGTAAAGTTTAGTTACATCACCTTTACTTACAAAGCTTATAGAAGCCCAGTGTGGACTCACGGACAAAAATGGACTGTAATTGTGGAGTTCGACTGGTTATTACCAGGAAACCTTTGAAATATAAGACCATATTCTGTTATATAATATATACAGTATCAAATGAAGACTTCAGTAAAATGGTGTATTTCTTGTTTAGCACTGACTGTACTAATTAAGATATATCTACACTGATGATCAGGCTGATGAGAGCTTGTTATTGCCATTGTTGAGGCATTGCACTGCTGACCAAAATTTAACATTCTTTCTCGGTACTGCTTATTCATTCAGGCTTAGTGATTTTTGACCGAGGTCTTATGCATTCTGATCAACTTAGCAGAAAACTTTGACCATTCTTCCAACTTGCAGCTTATGTTGTAGATATACTTTTTCTTACCAATTGGGTAAAAAATTAAAAAAAAGAAGAAAAAGATAAAAGCTTGTATACACAAGTTGCTAAGGAAAACAGCACTGTGTTTTCCTCAGTCGTTCAATTTGGAAAGCCCACTTAAAGACCAACTCTTAAAAAGATTCTTCTGAGAAGTGGAAGATTGTTCCCTCACTCTTTTATAAAAGGAAAGTTCACTGTAACCTATTTGAAGAACAATTTTATCTTGTATTAAGCCCTATGAAACTAGAAGTCTTGAATAAATGCAAAAACTTAAAAAACTTGCCTTGAAAGGAACTCTGAGTCTTTCAAACCAGATACACATGCACTCAAAAGCCAGTAAGAAGTGTGCCACATGTGCATTAAATTGACTGCAGTCTTGAGCTACATTTCTAAGGCCATAGAGATGTTAAAGGGTAGATGAGAAGAGCTAATTTTGAATCTGGACAAGTCTGAAAGGAATGTACATTTTTCCTTGCCTAAAGTAGGAGAGATGGTTATAAAACCCTCTGAAATAAAGAGAGAGCTCTCCTTTAATGTGGCCAACAGCTCTTCCAGTTCACTCCTGGGAGCTTGCAGCAACCACAGGCCTAAGAAGAACTAAAACAAAAGGCAATAATTCAACATAAAACAGCAGTATTCAGTAACTCAGCATTATTCCTAGCATGTGATGACATCACTGAGATGACATTAGAAGAGGTGATGTGCAGCTGGGAAACTTTGCTACAGAACTTAATTTAAATTCTCTTTGAACAACTTTGCCAGCATGTTGAAATGCTGTTGTCGTGTAAGTGGCTGAGGGCTTCTACACTTGAACTCCAGCTTTTTAGAATACATATTCCTGGAGAGGACATTGAGGCTAAAATTTGGTAAACAAAGATAAGTAATGGGATTTAATACAGACTTAAGGTTCTTGATATTCATTGATTTGCCCGTCTCAAGACAACTGCTTGACTGGTGTCTTTTGATTAACTGGCTTAAAGGCTTCCTTTGGTTTCATAGGATTTATTTAAGATTAGTCACATTTGCACACTTATAAATTGCTTAGGTCATCCATGATATAGAAAGAGGATCCACCAACTCTTTAATGAATTTTGCCCATCTATAAATTATTTTAATTACTTGTGATATAGTATTACTTGTCAGCTACTAATTTTTATAATCATGTACTTGGTTCCCTGAAGAGTCAGCTGACTTTCCAAGGTGCAATACCTTTCAAAAACCCTTTATAAAGAAATACACAGGAAACTGAAGTAATCACTTTTTGTGTACTGTTTTGCTTTTAATTTAGGTCCCCTTTTCCGAGAATAAAATTATCATCACAAAGAATCAACCATTTATTATTTTTTACCTTTAATTATGACATGACAAAGAACTTAGTTCAAAAGATTAAATGAAGGGAATCAACCCTGATTCACCATCCAGAGAGACAGATATCATGATTTAGCTTCTACCTTTTATAATTTCTTCAGATTATAAATAGCCTGCAAGTTTTTAAGTGAAACAAAATGGTACTTAGTAACTTGAAAAAACTTCTAACTTCACAGTATTATTAGCAATCAAGAGGACTTCATGGTCATCTCTAATTTGATTATTAAGTCTTGCTAAACAGGACCTCTTTTTTGTCAAATATTTATTTTCAGTTTGAGAAATGGGGAACTGCAAACCAGCATGTGTGACACTATAGCAAGCAAAATGGAAGGAACTGTAATCAAGAACAGAACTGGCAGACAAGGAGATGGATATAATATAAAGTGAAACAGGCAACACAACTTTTATAGGAGGTAGTTATATAGGAGGTAGTTATCCCTTACAAAATTTTTTAGAGTGCTTTTAAAGAGTCAGCAAGCATATGGATAAAAGCATACTTGGATTTTTGAAAAGTCCCTTACTGAAAGCTTGTAAAGAAACTAGGGTATTGCAGAAAGAAATAAGAAAGACTTTTGTTGGGTTAAGAGCTACTTAAAGAAGTTGATGTGAAAGGTAGGAATAAATGGTCAGTTTTCTTATTGGAGGGAGATGACCAAGGGAGTCCCACAGGGATTCTTTCTGTTGCAGTAGAGACAAAATCTGTTGATGGCATTGGGGTAGTCAAGGTAATAAAAATAAATCTGATGATGAGGAGCACAGAACTCATGGTGCTGATGATCAGGAGACAAAATGGCAGGTGAAATTCAATGCTGATTGATAAATGCAAAGTAATGAAAAGCAGGGAAAAAACCCTTAACTATACAGACACTGTGCTAGGCTGTCATCTCCCAGGAAAGTGATCTGGAAAACACAGCAGAAAGTACCAACAGAACATCAGCATATTGCTCAGCAGAGGTAGAAAATGTAAATAAAAAACATCATTATGCCACTATCAATATAAAGTGCACCTGTGTTCTGAGTCCTGAGTACATTTCTGTCTCTTCTCCACTCCAAGGTAAGAAAGAATATAGTAAATAGAACAG
>NW_010128735.1:27569-30542 GCF_000699245.1 Pterocles gutturalis | reverse complement strand
GGGAAAGAGAAGGGCAACTAGAAACGGTAACAGCTGTGAAAAAACTTTCATTTTTCTGCCTTTTGATAGGGCAGTCATGGTACAGATCTGTAAAATAGTGAGTGACATGCAGAATGGAAAATGTGTATGAATTTACAGTGTTTCTCCAAGTATTGGACATAGACTGCAGGAAATTATATGATCAGGAAAGAGATTCAGGCTTTCACTAAGCATCAGAAACAGAGTTTAGTTAGGCAGTCACTCAAGACTATAGCAGTGTCTGTGGAGTATTTGTGCATTTAACTCATGCAAACACACATGTACCTGTCTGTCCATATGAACTATGATGTTGACATATTTTCCTTTTCTGCACAAATATTCTTAATACATACATAAGAATAATATAAATCTATTGAAATGCATGCATGTTGGGTGTCTCTGTTTATACATGGATATATTTATATTGGAGCTTTCAAGTAAAGATTCAGTTCCTAACTTCAGCAGTCCTCTGAGTTTGTTAAAGCAGGGAATTCACTCAGTAGAGAAATTCAGTTTCTGATAATGGGAAAACAGGGCTCTTCTTCTTTAGTTTTGAGTGACACACAGGAGAAAGATGCAACAAGCCGGATTGCAATCTCCCTCCCCCCAAGCAAATCCAGAGCAGGCAGACCAAAACCAGCCACACCATTCCTGGCATTCAGCAGCCGAGGCAAGAGTAGACCCTTGTCATGTGAAGTTTGATGAGAGCTTGCCACCGCAGAGCTTCTGGAATAAGAGATTACAGTCATATGACTTAAACTCTGAAAGATTCTGACATTTAATATCAGTAATTAAGAGTTCAGATTGGTGGCTGAATCAATAACTCCCTGCAGTTATTGATCAGAAATTGCCGCCCTGACAATCACAGAGCACAGCTGACCTTATGAGAGCTGATCTCTGCTTCTAGCACTGTCCCTGTACCACCTCCTTACAGCCTACATGCCACAGAAGTGCTTAAAAAGATGCGTTGATGGTGTCACCAGGATCTGCTCTGACAGGGGGCTGTTGGGCCACTCAGTGGCGGCTGGCTGCTGCAGCTTGCTTGAGTACAGAAAAATCTTCAAAGACCTGAAAGGCAGGACCTCTGGAGAGACACTCCTTCCCCCACAGACCAACCCGCCTCTCAATCTGCCACCTCTCCGATGCCAACCCAGAGCAGCTGTCCCCTCTCCTCAGACCAAGACAGCAGGATCATTTTTCTCCCACGTGTAAACAAGAAAGTGCTTGAGGCACCCTTTGCAGCCCAGAAAACTTCACACCACAGGATGAAATCTCTCCAGCATCCCTCTCTGCTCATCACCATCAGGGAAGCATCACTGGGCGACACAGGACAGCACCATGCTACAAGCCGTGGGTGGGAAGCATTTACCTGGGTGTGCAAAAGGCATTTAGGTTGAGAAAAGACCCCCTGAAAAGTTCAGATGGGCATCGGGGTAATTTTTTTTACCTATGGATCTCTAATGGCTTCCATAATCAAGGCTTTAGATTTTATTTCCCATCCGAAGTGCAGCAGTAGTAATAATGTTACTATCTGGCAATGGTTAAAAAATAACATACTACTAATACTAAATAATGATATTAATAATATTAAACTATCAATTAATGTAGTATCACAATATGATATTTTAGAAAAGAAGTCTTCTTTCCAAATAAAATATTTAATTTTCACTCACCAAGAGCAATTACCTGGAACAATGCCTCCCCAACTATTATATGAACAAACATAAGTATCTTAATTCAAAAATCTTTCTTTTGAACTGTGTCTGCCATCATTAGCTGTATTCAGAGAGTCTTTTGCCCTAATATTGCCTCTCTTGACATGTAGAAGTTCTAAGGTGCAATGGGAATTGTAGTTCAACCAGACAAGTCAGCCAATGAAGGAGAATGAACACGTGAAGCGTCCAGTAAAACCTGTGACTCCCGTGGCACACTGAGGGGACATTCTGGATCGAAATATTTCAAATATTTATTTTTAAAAAGTTGTAATTTTTTTTTCAGAAAAAAAAACCTTAACGAAGCAAACCCACAAACTCCAGCATACAATATAGTTTTCTTATCAACTTCAGTAGCAGCAAAGGGATCCTGCCACCTCTGCCATTTTTTTCACTGTCACCTACCAAATGGGTCCCAATCAATTATCAGAGAGTTTTAAAAGAGTCACAAGCCAGTGTTCAGAGTCTTCCCACTACTAAATAGTACACTTCATCTTCTCTGCCTTGTGCCATGCCCACGAGTGGCATGTGACAGTGTTTTACATCCTCCTTCATGCAATGCTCTCTACAGCCTGGTTTAATACCTGGCGCTGAAGGAGAATTAATAGTTACTTAACTTTTTGGACTAACAATGGGTAAGTATTTTTAGACTTGGAGTTATCTATAGATCTGGATTTTAGTCTTTAGAGATATTAATGTCACATAAGGGCTTACATGTTAAAAGAAATTTTGATTAAACTTTAAATTAAGAAATATCTGCAGAAGCAGGTATCAGTGGAAACCAGGAGAGAAAAGCATTCACAAGGAACAACACTGGTTATCATCCCTTCTCTTGAGACAGCTCCCTGCTGAGCTGAACCTTTGGAGGTGGAACGTGTACATGATGCACTTCCTTCAGCAGGGAGCTGGGAACTCTCGAGACCTGAGACCTGGGCATAGCCAGCCAAACGATGATTTTGCCATTTCTGTGTACCATAATATGCAAAGTACTGAGATAAAATACCTGTGTACCATAATATGCAAAATACTGACATAAAATCCCAATATCTTCATAGACAGAGACAGGGGCTACAAAGTCGTGTTTCCATTTTTCTCAGGGATTTTTTCAGTCACTAGTATTTCCACTATGGACACCAGGCACCTTACCTACCTCCAATTACCCTATGCTAGTGCATGCCTCAGGGAAGGAAAAGAAATTGCTTCAAATCACTTCAAAAAGACTGAGGATTGAAAAGTTAGTCAC
>NW_010128735.1:1891-27538 GCF_000699245.1 Pterocles gutturalis | reverse complement strand
CATTCCTGCATGAACACTTTCTTTTCTGAACCTCTGGATAAAAGCCATCTTTCTCTAGCATGAGAATTTGTCAAATGCTTTGAGGGTTTCTTTTGAACATAGATGTGAAACAGACACTCAGCTGTTAAGGATCCTCAGGACCTAGACATTTTGGGCCAAGTCTAGGAACACATATAGGCATCCAGTAAAAATTTATATTAGCAAACTGGATCCTTCCAAGACCTCGAAGATCTCCAGGACTGAGAGAAGAGTTTGCAGAGTCAGATATTTTCCCTCTTCCACCAAAAATGGCAATAGGTACTAACATCACCTGTGTTTGCTATGCTCCTTTTTGTTCAGTGACCCATCTGGGAGCAGGGATGGATGTTTTTGTCTTGGGTGTTAGCTGAGGGTTTGAGTCCACTCTGGATGAAGAAAACATGGTGTTTCCCACTGCCCACATGAATGCACCAAACAAAAACATTTTTCCTTGTATACTTGAAAGACTTTCTCATTAAACAAGGAAAGAGCTTGCACAAGAAAGATGTTGTGGAGTCATGCTTTTTTTTGGTTGCAGTTTTGGAATTAGACACCTAAATTCCCTGTAAGTCCTACGGGACATGTCCAGACCTTTTATTGGTGCTGGCTGTTACCTTCTTAGAAATATATTGGCCCACAATGATATCTATGTGCTTAGGTAAGGTCTCTCAACCAAACATTGCCATTTATACGGTTTCCCTTGCAAAGAAGTTAGAAAGGGTTCCCACACAAGAGGAGCTGTCACCAAACCTCTCTGAAACAGGAGGGAAGCCTCAGGATCCAAAGGATGATCCATACTCTGAGGGGGGCTATAAATACTTGTTGTCCATGCTAAACCTTCTGCTGTTGTATGTTCCTTGTTGCCATTACCTGTGCTAAGGAAATGTAGCCAGCTTGCGTGTGCCTTTCCTTATGTTGTGAATATACCTTAATTTTTTTGTGCAAACACACCCTCAGCTGTTCTGCTCCTCGGCATCCCATCTGCAGAGATGGAGATGACAACACTTTCCCATCTCAGAGATCCTGATAGTAGAGGTCTTCGTGATTTCAACAGATGGTGCCTTGGAATTTAGGGGAGGAAATCAGTTGGTGATCTGGATTTAGAGACCTGCACACACTTCATTTCATGCATCACATTGAGACAAACCTCCTGGTGCCTGTTCCTCAGGTTGGGAGCTTGCCCAGGGGAGGGCTGTGTAAATGCTTCATTTTACTCTGTGGCTATTTCAATTTTATCCCCTTTCCTGTGCAGGAACTAATGGTTTAATTTTACAAATAGTGGCAGAATGCATCTAAGGCAAGACAATTTAGACAGATAGATTTTGGCTTACGTTTAAGAACAGTAATAAATAATCTCCTCCTCACCCACGCCTCTCCCAAAAATCTAGATACCTTTGTGCATATTTTGTAACAAACCCTAATAAAGAAATAATCCAAAATGGCACCTGTTAAAAAAAAGAATAACCCCAAAATGTACGTTACTGAAATATGAGTGTAATATAGGAAAGATAGCAGTGCTGATATTAATGACCTATCTGTCTCCTGGTGCAATTTAAAAAGTCTCTTATGTATTTTATTTTATTTTTTTATTAGAAACTGTATCATTAGCTCCAACAGATCTTACTAGGAAGGGTGAGGAGAAAGATTTGACTTTTAAAAAGCCAAATTCAGATAGACTTTTTTTTTTCTTACTTAAAAAAAAGATTTTTCATAAACATTTTTTTCCCTCTGGCTGGAATATTAGGACAGTATATTAAATTCCCACCCCCAATTTCACAAAAGGAAGACCCAGCTACATTTACATAATAATGTCCCTACTGTGCTTTTGACAGATGGGTTTCATCGACACAGACATACTGTTAGGGGCTTAGCAATAGATTAAAAAAACAACAACAATACAGTGTAACATAATAAAAGTGTATTGCAATGTACATCATAACTTTTGGCCAAGGTTAAATCTCCAGTTGGTGTATGGAAGTCGTATTCCATTAGACGAAATAGATGTCACGCTGCAAAGCATTAAAGATGAATTGACTGAGCCATTTGTTTTTATTTATATTACATTACATTTTCCTTGATTCTATTTATGCAGCAGGTAAAAAAAAAAAATAAATCCTTCAGTCCACCTTACTCACCTACACTGCTGTACGACATTGTTATTGACAGTGCATGTTTCCATGTGAGGCTGCCCACGGTGCAGGGCGCTGTACAAAGCCACCAGATCCACCTGTCCTAAACCCTACAGAATAAACTGCTTTGCAATGTAGGTGCTATTGGAACATACATTGAGGTGGATTTATCAGGGTGGGATGTGCAGTCCTAGCCCAGCAGCACCAACCACTACAGTGCACACTCTGGGTCAATTTATAGGTCTGTCCTGTCCCCTCCTCACAACACCTCTGCAGCTGCCTCAGGTACTCAGGAGATTCTCTAAAAACCTCTGAAGAGAAAAGAGAGCAGCATGTGTCTTATTTTTATTGTTGTTGATTCTCTTCCTTTTCCTCCTCCCTCCGGTCTCCAGCAAATTTCTTCAGTAATGGCTTTGTGCATCTTCACGATAAAAGTCATCCACCAATGAAACAGAGCAGTTTTCTCTGCATGTCTCCCTGAAAGGTACTCTTGGTTGAGAGAGCTTCTCAGCCTCTCTTTAATGTCAAATTATATGGTTTTGGGGGCTTTCCCAACTCCATCAATCCCCTTGATGGCATAGATGCTTTGAGCAGAGCGGTGAGGACAGAGCTGATAAACTGCAGCCTCTTCCAGCACTGGACTCTGTCCAACAAGACAATAATGCTCTACCCAGGAAGTGGTTTGTGCTCCATACGAAAACATTGTCCCACCAGGAGGTGTTAGCCAAGGTGCACATGGGGACGGGTGCCACCAGGTTTCAGGTGAGGCTGACCTGGCTGGTGACATCATCCTTTCCTTAGCAACAGGAGCTGAGGCAATGGTCTCCTTGAGTTTTTCATCCCGTTTTCATGGTGACACATGCTCCCAGGGTCTCATGCTGCCTTGAGGAAGCTGTCATGATGCCCCATTCAGCCCCAAAAATGTAGGAAGAACTGTAGTGGAAATCACTGAGAGAAGACATTCACTAGAGAGGAAGGATTGTCCTGGGTTAAGCAGAGACAGAGTTAACTTTATTCATAACAGCTAGCAAGAGGCTGTGTTTTGGGTTTGTGCTCAGAAGAAAGCTGATAAAAAGTGATGTTTACAGTTGTTGCCAGGATACTCAAGGTCTTTCAACTTCTCTGCTCCCCACAGATGGGGGGGTGGGGGGGCTGGGAGGGAACACAGCCTCGGTTACTAGCCTGGGATTTGATCTTAGGTTCAGGATTGAGACCCAGAGTGGCCAATAATCTATTCCATAACATACACGTCATGCCCAGTATATAGGTGAGGACCCTCCGGAAGATCGTCCCTTTTGGTTCCGGATCTCTTTTACTCCGGATCGTCTCGTTCCAGGTGGTCGCTCTCCCAAGGCCTTCCCCCCCCACACCCCAGTCAGCTCTCAGTCTGGGACACTCGGACTGTTATCTCCGGTCTGTGAGTGCGGTTTCGGGACTCTCCCTGCTCCAGGATCGTTAGCTGGGAACAGGCTGAGCTTTGGTCATCGGGTAGGGGGGCAGTGTCACAGCGTATCACTCATTTGTATATTTGCATATAGTATTATTTTCAATACTATTGTAGTTTAGTTATTAAATTGTCCTTATCTCAACCCACGAGTCCCTTTTTCTCTTTACCCTTTAACACTTTCCCCTATCCTTGGGGGTGGGGGGCGGGGAAAATTGTGTGAGTGGGTGTGTGGTTTTGGCCCCCAGCCAAGGGCTAACCCATCACAAGGGTGAAGGGAAGAAAAAGCAACAGGTAATGATTTGGGAAGCAAATGGTTAAACAGGGAATGGGTGCCCTGCTCCCTGTCGCTCTAGATTGCCATCAGTATCTTCCCATTGGGCTAGACACAGTATGGCACAGGCAAGGGCAGTTCTCATGAGAAGGAGCTCACAACCAAAGGGAATAGACTTGTGTTAGGAGAAAGGAAGAGGATTTTCCTGCTTTGCATGGAGGAGGCAGAAGTGGACTGAGTTCACTCTCCTGTTTTCCCCTTGTGTCTGCAGAAGTGTGAGGAAATGAATCCCATTTAATCCATAAAGCACAGCAAGTGTGTTCTTCCTTTCATTCCATTTCTCATGAAATCCAGAAGTGAGCCCTGGAACAGTAAGAGGTGGAGTATTATCTGGGCAGGTTGGTGTTCCTGGTTCCTCTCTGGGTCATGACAGACAGGTAGACAGACTGTAGATACCTGTACAGTCAAACAAGTCATTGGGATGGATATGCAGACAGTGAGATAGAGGCAGAATGTTTCATTTTTCCTTCTTTATCCTAGAAAGTAGAAGATATCTCACAACGTTTTGGTTCTTTCCAGTCTCAAATTCTATGCTTCCATAACACCACAATCATGTCAGAACCACAACAACTTGATTTACTTCTCATTTTCCTGACATCACATTGCTGAACTTGATTTCTGGCGTTCAGAACCAAGCACACAATGACACAAGTAGAATTGCATTTTGCAATGGATTAACATAGCACTAATCCAAATTACCCTTTATTTGTTAATGGAAGTACATTTCATATCCTAGAAGAAAAGGGGTTTTTGTTTGTTTTTATTTCTTAATCACATTCTGAAGAGGTCATATGCGAAACAGCTGTGAGAAAAATGGTTTTTCTCTCTATTTTTTTATCACCTTTCCTCCTCATTTATTCTTGTAAGATTGTACAGCTATCTGCTTTTAATTTCCTATTTAGAGCATATCTCCAACTTGTAAATTTTTTTTTTTTTTCTGGTTCAGGTCAAGTTTTACTCTCCAGTTAAAGAAGGAATTGCATTGAACACCAGTGCCTTGTTCTAGGGTTGTTGATAAAGTGAAACCTAATTATGTTCTGGTCTTTGCACTTGCTGGAGATATTTAAAACTTGTTTATACTTATAGTCTCAATTCAAGGTAAACCAACATATCATGTTTGTGTTTCGAGAACCTGCATCAAGTTCCACTACATGAAGAAAGTATTAGTAGCCTAGCATCAGTCTGCACAGGGCTGCAAATGGGGAAGAAGAGGGAGAAAGCCATTTTTGTGATGTGTGCAGTTTAACCAGGGAAAACTAAGTCCAGTCATCTGAGGACAGTGATGTTTGCCAAACTTCCAAATAAATCCACTTCCACGAAAGATTTGTGACAGTGGGATAAGCACGAAGGAAGGATCCAGCCACTCTGACTAATGCATGGCTCAAACTCGCAGGTAAATCTCTGAGAGAGTTACCTGTAGTTCTTCTTTCCAACAAAAGATGGTAAGAAATTCAGCAGTGTCAAAGAAGTACTCACTGTTTCCCCAGGAAAGAAACAGCTTTCATTTCAGTGTCTAAACTCTGATGTGTGGTGGGTGACAAGAGAGTCATCCATGCGGTTAAGAAGATCCTCAGATGCTGCTGCAGGGCTAGCTCAATTGCTTTCCTCAATTTTTCCTGTGTTTCCTAAAATTGGTACCTCTTGTGCAAAAGCCATGATAAACAAATAGCAGTATCATTCCAAATGCAGTCATCATCATCATCATCATCATCATCATCATCATCGTCATCATCATCATCACAAGCCTCCTCCTGGCCACTACAAGATGAAGGCTTGACCTTAAAGATGGCACCCCTGGCTCAGACCAAATGTGACCATTTTTGTCCCTGCCATCTGTCTGTTCATCTTGGTGACAGTCAGCCCTGGGTCTGTTCACTGCCCATCCACTATGAATAGACAAGTGCCTTCAAATGAGCTTCGCTTAAATGGAGGGAATTGATACCAACCTCGGGAAAGTATTTTGCACATCACAGTAGGAAAGGGACATTGCTTTTGTTCAGATTTGGGTTTTATTTCTTACTGTACTTACAAAAAAAATTTCTTCTTTGGGGTAATGCAGAAGTGAGTTCACAGTTTGCATGGGTAGACAGTTAAGGGACGATAAAAAGGTTTCAGGGATGTGGTCCAAGCAGAAGGGGCAGCATGGGGCAAGGACTGGAGATACCTGAGGCAAATACTCAGAAGAGCAGTAAGACCATAGGAAAGGTACTAAGTAACTGGAAGGTACTTGGGATTTGTTTTCAGAATCATCTGATTAAACCATGTTCCTCGACCAGCCAATAAAAGCACCGAGGTTTATTCTCACAAAAAATCTTACCTCCTGGGAATGAATGAAGATTTAGAGACTAGCAGTCACAGACAGAGAGGAAACAAAGACCAGTGATCAACATGCGAAAAGATCTAAATGAAAGTCTCTGTTTTGCCATAAGCGTCTTTTTTATAAATCTGGACAAAATAATTTTTGCACAACAAAGTTTCACAGGTGGAGTCCTGTGAAATCAATGTAACAACACTTATTTACCTTTCCAGAGCTTGGAAAGGGCACAAAAACTGTAAGACTTTAATATAAGGGCATTGCTTTTCTACTGACATCATTGTCTTATTATGCTGGGTCACTTTAATAATGTAATCGTAGAATCATAGAATGGTTTGAGTTGGAAAGGACCTTAAATATCATTGAGTTCCAACCCCACTGCCATGGGCAGGGACACCTTCCTCTAGCCCAGGTTGCTCAAAGCCTCATCCAGCCTGGCCTTGAACACCTCCAGGGATGGGGCATCCACAGCTTCTCTGGGCAACCTGGGCCACTGCCTCACCACCCTCACAGTGAAAAATTTCTTCCTAATGTCTAGTCTAAATTTCACCATAATCTAAATTTAGATTTCACCATAAGCTCAGAATGGTTTCTGTTTCTACCGGGACTGCCATTGACCATATCATACCGACCCTTTACGTCTCTTCTGTCCTTGATGCACAAGAACAGTGCTGTGGTTATGTTCCCTGGAAAATGCACCTGGAGGAGATAGGAAAAAAAAATGGCAGATGATAGGTAGAATGTGGACAACATATTTTGGGATGCATATGAGGTAACCAGTGGAAAAAAATCAGTGGGATAGGAATGGGGGTGGAGAGAAGGCTGCTTGACAGAGAGTAGGCTGGAGGACTGACAAAGTGAGCTATGGGCCTGGGCAGGAGCAGGGAGGATGGTTCAGACAAGAGTGTCACTGTGTGCTGCTTGGCTGCTTCTCCAGATGGAGACTTTTGAGGCCAGGCGTCACTGACAGTTTGCCTAGAAATGGTGTGCCAGAGTCTGAGATATTTATTAGGTTGGCACTATTAATCTCTCACTTACATGAGCACTTAAGTTTGCTGACAATGGTTTAAAAGTCATTAATAACATTTAACGGTGGTAAGATGATCAGCTTTTTGTTTTGCCTCTCAGCATCACTAACGTAGAGGACAAAGCCAGAGGAATACACAGGCGTTACATCGGTACAAAAAATATTGGCATTTTGCTTTCAGGATAATTGTTATTATTTCGGCAATGATTTTGTCTAGACAGCTCACATGGGATTGACGTCCGTCAGTGATCAGTATGGAACAAAACAGACTGCCTTGGAGAGGTGGTCATATAAATGGGCAGAGCAAAAGAAAGGTGGGAGGAGAAAAAAGAAATACAGAGAAGAGATTTGTTCCAGGAAGCACAGCAGGTGCTGTGAGAGGAACAACATTCAAATCTCCTCATTACTAAACTGCTATTTAATCTCCTTCTGTAGACTTCTGGCATTGGGCTGTAGCATGACTGTCAGTGTCCCAGGAAAAAAATCAAGACTGTGTTATGGGATGAAGACATACTTCCTCGACTTCATTGTGCAGCCCCATGTAGGCTCTCGGTCAGACCGCTTCTTTTCTTCGGGCTCTTTTGCTAGTGGGTAAGTTTGGATGGTCATCCTGTGAGAGGGAAGGACTGGGAAAAAAATATGCATGCTTTATATGAAGATACAGGGCACAGGAAGGACCTGAGCAATGTAACTAAAATGAGAAGACAGTTCCTGTAGCCTTGGACAGTTCCAGTGGAAATGGGAGGTCTGGCTGCACTTTACCAAGGTGAGATGCCAGTTCTTCTCTGAATTTGAAATTATCCCCTGCCCTTTTGAAGAAGGTTAACGACACCACTAATCAGAGCCACAGTGTGCAGCATCTGAGGTCTTTATTAAGCAGCTAGTTTGTCATACAAAATGTGACATTGTCTTAGGAATAGCCCAAATTCATCTGTACAGCCACCATTCATGCGGCTCAGGGACACTCCCAGATGAACAATTTTGAAGCTCCTGTTCTTCAGGAAGTGAAGCTCTCATGAGACCTTTCCACCACAACACGGTTAAGCAATCTTTCTTGTAACAGTAGCCTGGTGGGACAGAACTGGTTACTAGGTACAGGAGAGAGGAAAGACACCCACCCTGGTGTTTAATAGCTCAACTTATCTGAATGTTGTCCTGGGAGTCTCCATGTGGTGACTGGATCTAGAGGTCTGGCACTATGAACAATATCCGTAGATACCATTTGTGTGCCTCTACTGCCCATTTGAGGCTTTGGATACGCGTGGCCAGGAAACTATAAGTTTCAAAATGTGCATCCAGGAAGGGATGGGCTACAAAGGTGGTAAATCCAGGTCTAGAATTCAGAAAGAAATGGAAACATCACCTTAGCAAGGACCTGAGATCTTGCTGCGAGCCAGCCTACAGCATTTTAGCACGGCACATTACCTAGATTTAGGTGGCAGCTTGTCGCTGTGGGACCTTGTGCTGCCTTTCTGTTGTGACTAATGAGCCTATATAGCCAAGTGGGCTCCTTGCACAGCTACTAGAGAGGAAAGAGAAAGGTGATCTTAGAGTTTATGGGGTTGAACAAAGCCCTTGAGCACACAGCCTCACTGTTTCCTCCTGTTGCTGCTCCAGATTTCATTTTACTTTGTAGAGGAGAGAAAACAGTAGCAAAGAGGTGAAATTCGTTAATGTCTCTGGGTTACACAGATGAGATAATGGTGAATTGTTGACCGATTGCACCAGAGGTGAGCAAGAATGGGGATCTCATGGCCTTGGTGTAGGCAAGAGAACCTGGGGGTGGAGCTCTGGTCTTGGCATGCGTGACCTAAACAAGTTACTTCAGGGACCACCTTCCCCCTGCATGACTACACACCTGTTGTCTCCACTAAGAGAAAGGAAGGGTTTCAAGTTAAAGCTGATCCCTAGGAATGCGTGCACTTGGCTCAGGGATCGTCCTTGTGATGAGGGGTTTGACTTTGAGACCCCAATTCAAACAAGAAGAAGAATGAGGAAAAAAAGTCCATTTCAGTGAGGGAAACGCACAATTTAGATATTTTTTGTAATATTGTAGAAATTTGCTACCAAAACTTACTTTTTTTTTTTTTTCTCTGCCTTTATAAAAAATTACTCTGGATGCAATAAGAACAAGGTGTTCTAATTAAATAGATTTGTTTACATCTCCTAGCATGAAAAACTAATTCAGTCTGATATACTGTAGGTTCTTGCACTATCTCTCTCCCACTACATGTAAAATTATCCGTTTTAAGTAGTATTTTATTTAAGAATATTTAAAAAGTGGCCTTGATTAAAGAAAAACTGATTTAAATTCCACAGTGTTTATTTCTTAAAATAAAGGTTTCACTTCAGGGTGCAAGAAGATGGGAGGGGGAGAGCAGAAGCTGTGCTATCTGTCACAATATTTCCTCCCTGTTTTATTGCATTGCAAAGGTTCCTTCCTTTACAAGTCATGAGAACTCATAGCCTGTGGCTAGAACACATTTTTATTAAGTGAAGGTTAAAGTCAGGGTCAAAACAGATCCACTGTAATATTCTTGCAAACATAATACCCCTCCCCAGACCTGTGCTATAGTATCAATTCCAAAACAGAAGCAAAGACAACATTTCCTGATTGTAACTGTGTTCCTACCAGTGTAGAGACTTCTGTATGTTCTCCACCCAGACTGAGCTGGAGCATCCTTAAAGGTACCACAACAGGAATTATGTGGAGGATAAACACTGCAGGCAGTATGAGATCCAGGTGCAAAAGCAAAGAAATAAGAACAAACCTCAGCAATACACAGGACAGGCCTGGCCATCAGATAATCTTTTGCAGTATATAGAGCAAGGCTGGATGAAGCTGCTTCAGGGAAGAACAATATCCCAATGAATTTATTTCTCAAGATGCTGAGGTGTTACCAACACCAAGATAAATGTGAATTTTTACTGAATATTTGAGACAAATTTGAGTTCAGGGACAGGGAGCCCAGGTGACCTGCCACTGGGAGAAGCAGGACTCAAGCATTCGGTCCATCCTTGAACCAAAAAGACAACAATGTCTGCATGAAGCACAAATCAAGCAACAACCTTCTGTATATTACAGTCCCATCTATGTGGGTTGTCAGTGGTGAAAATAATGGACTGCTTGGGTTCAGACTGATCAGAATTCTCTAAGAGAAATTCCCTCATAGAAACCCCAGAGGAGGTGCATTTCCTGAGACTACCAAATGTCATTGCAGCAACACCAGGGAGGCTCAGGACCCTCAGCAGGCAACTGCTGCACCATGCTTTCATCACTGGCGGTGCACAGAGCCTCTGTGGGCAGCTGTGCTCGTCCTGAAACTGAGCTTGGTGGACAGAGGGAGACTTGGGCAGTTCTTGGTGACAGGAAGAGGACTGCCTGTTAGTGCATCTCCCCGATTGTCAGAGGTGCACGGTCCTCGTGACAAGCCATAGGAACACATCTATCGGAAAACACTGAGAACAGAGCCCATAGGTGTAAAGACAGTTTAGTACTGAATAAAGATCTGTGTCACCCTCCTCTCCTCTGTAGACTGAGTAATCAAAGGCATTTTTAATATAATAAGTACATTAATACATATCTAGGAAAAACAAAGTTTTGAAACAGTTTTTTTCTAAATCCCAATGCCTAAATTAAATTAATCTGTGCTAAGTTCCGAAGTTATTTTTTTGAGGGATAAGAAAATTGCTTTTACAAGTTCTCACTCTGTTCCAGCTCTCTGGCAACCAGAGTTGCAGGAGACATGGGGATGCTAAGCAACTTGGGCTTGTGCCTCCCTGGCAGCTGGAGCTGTAGAGAGGGTGGGAGCTGGGCGGGAGCTGGGTGCTCAGCCTCTGGCCCCCTGCCTGCTGCAAGGCTCCCACTTTTGTCAATTGCCTGTCTGTGCGCTGAAAATTAAATTGACAAGAACCTTCTAGGGGGGAGGATAAAAGGAACAGCCAGAGAAAATCACTGCCATCTCTCCGAAACCAAAAAAGAATTTAAAAAAAAAAAAAAAAGGAAAAAAAGCCACAAAATTGTCACTGAAGTTGAAAATTTCCACAGAAATTTCATTTGGATGAAGAGAGCATGTTCAACCAGGAAATTCTTCCAATGGGCAAGGGAAGAAAATGAATCAAACATGCCCCTCACCTTTTAGGGTAATGATCAGCACTTTCCAAGAGACACTTAGCACCTTCTCAGGATTTTACCTTAAGTTCCATGTTACTTAGACACAAGGCACACAGAGGGTAAGAGCTCCAGGGAAGACTAATTTTCACCTTTCTGGTGCTTACAGCATGATAAAAAACTTTCCTCCGTGCTTTTGAATTAATTCCTCAAAAGTTCCAATGCCTGCACACCCATTTGTTTCTTTATTGTTTTTATTAAACAAGAAAGGCCAGCTTTATTACTGCGCAAATGAAAGCATCACCAGAAGATAGATACTTCCCAGATTCTTATTAATCTCTAAGACTTATGGGGCTGCCTAGGTTCCACAGAAATTAACATACTCTACAGATTTCTTCCAGCAAGTCACTGAGTCCTTGTTACCCTATGTGAAGAGAAAAGGGAAGCCAAAGAAGCAAAACCCAAGGAGAATAAATCTGTATTATTAGGAGGTTGTTGCAAGTCAAAACGTGCATGTGCATGCATGTCTTTGTCTACAGATATAGGACAAGGATCTGTGTTATGGTGCATCGTCTACAGCACCATTATAGTAATTTGCCATAGACTGTGGCTGTATAGATTGAACTGTGTGCCACAATGCAGAGGTCATAATCATAATTAAAATACAGTTGGATTTGCAATTCAAAATAATTTAAGACTAATCTCCAAAAGTGCAACTGTGCAAATTAATATGGTAGGACCTTGAATTTATTCTTTTCCCTGCTTTTCAGTGTAAGATTACTTGTGCCTAACTGCAGGCACACTTAATGCCTGTATTGTGGCAGCATTTAACATCCCTAGCAGACACCAAGAGTGACATAGCAGTAGGTATTCCACAAGAGACAGAGCCTACCCCAAACATAACAGTCAAGAAAGAACCCAGAGGCATCACAGACAGGTGAAATGACTTAATCATCCAGTGGCTGAATACCCAACTGAATACTCAAACCAGAGCATTCTACCTCTAACACCTTAAAAAACAGAGTAAGAGAGAGAGGGAGAAGCACCAACAGTGAGCCCTATCCTAAGACAGGAATAACATACAATTAGGGCAGAGGAGACTTATAGCACTGACAATATTCTTAATATCTTCTTCTCTTTTCCACTGGGAAATTCCTCAGTTTGTTGCTTTTAGTTTCATGTGCTGCAGGGACCTAGTTAACTAGATAAGCATGTTGTGCAATGCTGGGAAGGTTTTTGTACATTTTTTTCCATTTGAAGCAGACATTTTGTTAATTTTTGTTATATAAGTGACTAGAAGAAGGTTTCCTGGGACAAGAGAAAACAGAAGTATGTGTCCCTCATTGTCCTCATGTGGCCTGTGCTCCCCACTTACTATGTTCCTATTTTCAGTTCAATTCCCATAAGATCTCACCCACTGTGCTAACTCTTATCTTTGCATCACATATTTACTGGAAGTCAATATTGGTTAACCGGTGAATGTGAAAAAAAGAATGGGAAAATTAAAGAGTGCTGATTGCTGAATATCATGAGAGATATTCCTGGAGCACTAGCAACACCTCACTGAGTCATATAAAGTATATCTGGACTCTCAGTGACTGTGAATTGGCATAGACAGCCCTGTTACTGATGTTGATCACAAGTGGATTCAGTCTCATTGTCAAAATGCTAAACTTAACCACATGATGCTTATACATCAGTAGCTGATTGTTGCCACATGAGCTTACTCAATGGGAAATGAAAGCAGGTACGAACCAGTGATGCAGTCTTGTACAGAAACCTAAGCTCCACTGTGCAGGTAAATTTTCACAAAGGTGTTTTGCAGCACAACATTTGTTGCAATGGACTTTCCATAACTGATGGGAGGCATTTCGAGGCCCTGAAACAGCCTGAACAGCGGGTTCATGGGTGAGAAACTAAAAAAAGAAACAGATCTTGCAACAAAAAGTGGTTACTTGCATTTTAAATAATTCATTGGTAATGAAAGCAAAATTGAGCAATCTTGAAGACTGCAACAAATAGGAAGAAATACAAAATGAAGAGTTTCTGTTTGTGGTGACCCTGATAAAGCCTGTGACTGGATGGAATGAAGTAGCTCAAGTTAGCATCTATAGCCTATAAGGAATGCCTGGTGGGAATAGGGGTGTGGGGAAAAAAAAAATAAAAAGAAAAAGACCCTAACCTCACATCATCAAAGAACAACATACAGCATACCATCAAGAAAGGACAGGAGGGCCTGGGCTCCCCTGAGATGGCATGAAAATCATGCCTTGTGTGTTCACAACCTATATCATTGCCTATTTGTAACAGATGCTGAGATATTTCAGCACATCGTGTAGTCTTTGGTAATAAGGTCACACTGATAATAAAGCCACACACTAGGTGACTTGTAACATAATTACATACTGTTTGTTCCTTGGAGTGCCACGGTAAGCTGGAGTATCTATCTGAATGTTGGTTGTGCAGACTCCTCGGTCCCCTCCTGTAAGTATGAACCAGTCTGCACATTTTCCCACAATCATCTTCCCTGGCTGGTGGGTAGTAGAAGACCACAATTGGTGCACACAAACTTCAGTTGCCTTCCCTTTACCCCAAGTCAGGAGATTTACCCCAGGTAGGCAATTATAAAGATGAGCTGATCTGCAGCAACTTGAAATCAGGCAAACCTGTAACTTCAGAGCTAGACTGATTTCTTTCAGCTGAAAATCTTAATCCCTGGTAACTAATTTAAACTTCTTCCTGAAGAAATGAGACACAACTCTTTTGTTGTCCTCTACTGTGTATGTTCTTGTGGGGTTTTTTTTGTTGTGTTTTTTTTGCTTCCTCCCCCTCCCCATCATTGTTGATTTTGGGCTGCTGAGGTTAGCATTTGCAGTGTTCCTTCTTTAACAAAAAATTCCAATGTGTATGCATTGTGTTCCTCATTTATGCTTCCCCACTACCCAATTAACGTCACACTAAATTATACACCTGCAACAGATTTAATTCCAGACCACTGAGCTGTCACTTTTAACCCTCTGCAAATATCTCTACAATATTTATGAGAAAGATGTACTTACTTCAACAAGTAATGAGATATTTCTATAGGTTTTTAATAATTCAATTTGTTATAAGTAAGAATATATTCCTCCACTGAAATCTGTGGGATGCATCCAAATACATACAGAAGGATTTTGATATCTATTCAATTCTCAAGGTTTTAGAACAGTTTTCCAAATCCCTATTATGCTGCTATGGAATGAAAATGGATGGATCTATGGCTAGAGTTAAGCAGAGATCTGGGCTCATTTCCAAGCTCCACTGAACTCTTTGCAGATGACCTTGAGCAAAGCACTTGAGATGTGGTCCAGAGTGTTTATTTCAGTGTCCAAATGGGGCTTTGAAATTAACTTAAAACCTTAAATTCCAGGGAGCTGTTTTCAAGGGATTGTCTAAGCTTAGAGACACACAAATCTCAGTGCAAATTTCCGTGATGCCCGAACTCAGAAAGTACAGGACAATCATGAGTTGCCTGGCCTTAGACACTAGAGTGCAGTCAGTCCCATCACATACATAAGCTTCATCAAACAATTTCTAAATGTGAAGCATCTCCCATCCACTCTGTTATTCAAGGTACAACTTGAAACGTAGTTACTGTCCATAACAAGGGAAAAACAGCCAACAGAACCAGGCCCTGAGCTTATTTGTACAGACTGGTTTGTGCCTCTATTTTCTGGAGACAACAGGCTGTTTATCATTTGGAGTGAAATCTAGAGGGTTCAGCATCATTCTGCTTTTAAGAACTGGGCCTGTGAATGAACTGTCTTCTCAATAACATTCTCAATATCTTATAGAGAGACCTTTCATCTCCCTCCAGACAGGACCAAACTATTCTATACTCAGCGTGATGAATGTGGGGCTAGGTCCCAATGCAAGGAGTGAGCCATTTTTACAATGCAGGTGTATCCTTAGAAAAGTCTGCAGGTGGTAGGTGACTCTTGAACAGTTCCCACTGAGCCTCTGACATGAGAATCAGGGGCTCTTTCTGCTCAACGACCAGCATAGAATCAGTGAAATTGATTTTTGGCTATTATGATGTGAAAGCGAGTACTCTCAGTCTTGCTTTTGCATGTTATAGCTACATCTCCAAAGATACTGGTATATGATGATTTCAAAAGGAAGTAGGAGGTTAAGTAACTTTTTGGTTTGGCCCCTTCTGTCTCAGTTTCTTTCATGCAAAATGGAAACAGACATACTTTCACTACTTTCCATAGCTGTTGAAAAGAAAAATATGTGACACTGAAGAAATCAAATTCCATACTTCTGAGAACATAATCGACTTGTATAGATAAATACTGCTTGATTTTGACATAACCCAGTGGACTTATTTCTGGGAGAGGAGACAAAATTTACCTTAAATTAGGTAAGAATGAACATTTTCAGTTCTCCTACAATCTTTCCAAAAATTTTGTCACTTCTATCCTATCTTGTCCCATACATGTTCTGCTTCCTGCACATTTTTAGTATTCAAGTAGTGGTTACAGTCTCTCAACTTCACCAGACTTGTCTGTAGCTAGTAATCAATTCTTTGTATCTCCTTTGTTTAATAAGAAAACAAATTATCTCTTGGTATTTCTCAAAGGAAAGGAAATAAAACACGAACAACCAAAAAACAAAACCTAAAAGCATTAACAAACATTTTCAACCAGACAAAGTCCACAAACTGCAGAGATGGAAATTACATTTTCTCACCCTCTGTGCCAGATCAGCCAAAGCATCTTTGATTCAAATGCTATTGCTTAAGCTAACGCCATTTCTAAGTGTTGCCGTGAACCTCTGGTAGTAAGGTTATCCAAATCCTCAGCCAGGTCTGGCCATCACTATTAGCTGGGTGGAGTAAATGAGTCACCATTGCAACTTATTCTGTAGCTATCTCTTAATTGTTTTATTACTTAGCCACTGTTGATGAGGAAACAAAGCAACCCATTCTTTTGAGCTTTCATTTGGAATTTCATGACCATTCAGAATGACAAAGAAAATCTCCATGTACGTGAAACTGTTCTTTTTTCAGGGAAGCCCAGGAATATAATTCTTTCAATTCATCAAAATTCTGGGCAGAAGAAAGCAGTATAGTCATTTACCCTTTCCAAGTAAGGGTAGATGAAAGCATAAGAATGCTTGAAAATGGTACGAAGGTCCTGTAGTTTTCAAATAATTTATCCCAATTAGTTATGTAAAAGTTAGTGGTGTGATTAGGCTCAGGGATTAAGATATCTAGTTTTAGATGTTCTCATGTGAGATAAATGTCCATGTTCCCATTATGGATAGAAGAGGTCTAGTCAATATAATTATTCACTTAGAAAGAGAGGAAACAACTATCTGTATCTGGGCAACCAACAGCTCTCCAAGCTTAGATACCTAGATCATATGTAAACACCTAAATTTAGACATATAGTGAGTAAACAGAAGTCTGACAACACTTGAAGTGTCCTTGCATTTTGGAGACATCCACACAGAGCTGCCCAGTGTGGCACAGGACTTCAGGGAGATGCCTTTTTTTTTTTTGCATCAGCCACTAGAGGCCAGATGTCACGTTCTACCACAATTCAAGTGACACTAACTGCCTGTTTGTGGTCTAGTGAAAAATTCCCCCAGACACTGAGCTTACTGTAGATGACTCCTAGGACTTTTGGATGTCCATGCACAAGTATCTAGTGCCACTTGAGATGTTCTAGACTATCTGAAACGTCTAAAAAGGGCAGGCAGATACCACATAGTATCAAAAGGATGCTGCACCCAGAAGCCCAAGGCCTATGTTTTAGCGACTGAACTAAGCTCTAAGTGTTAAGCTAGTTGCCTGAGGCTTGTTTTCATAGACAGTGGAGAGAAATACAAGAGATAAGTTCATCCCATTGTAAGATAAAGGTCAAAACTAGGTCAGATGAATTGCCCTCCAGATTTCTCTCAGATGACAATAAAGGGAGACCAGTAAGGCTTAGTCTCTGTTTCCAGTTTGGAAGACAGAGCTGGTCAAAATGCAGGTTGCATGGAAGTCCATGTAGCATCCTAAGCAGCCAGGACCCATCAGCCTTCTAACAAAATACTCAGATATACCATATGCATTTATACTGTCACTATATGCCTTTCAAAGTCTATTACTGACAACTGACTGAACAGACTGACACACAATGTGTATTATAAACATCTATATTGGGATGGAAACCCTGGCAACAGTGCCCATCAGTATAAAACAAACCACCACATCGTGCACTCCTGAATAAGATCCAGTGCATAGATTGCGTATGACAAATTTGCAGACAGCTTGTTTATGACCAAGAGGCCATTTTTTTCTGCGTTTGCTTTACAAGCTAATGTGGTTATACTGCAAGGAGCTTTTCTCCCAGAATGATCCCAAAGCATTTTGTAAATTGAAAAGATACAAAGGAGCTGGGGTAGGGGAAGGAGGAGGAAGTTAAAAAAAAGAAAAGTTTCACCTCTGCTGGGAAAACTAAGCCCTTTTTTCTGGGTTAGTTAAAATTGGTAAAGGACATTGATAGCAGAAATTATCTCTGACCAACATCAGAAGGCTAGTTCTTCTCAGATATAACATGGGATCTTTTAGTAATATTATGTGGTACAGACTGGAGGGGTAGGGCCAGAGGCATTTGCTGGGTTTGATTTCACCTTTGATTTCCCCTTAAGCATAGAGTCTGACTCCCACTGCAGCTTTGAACCAGTTCAGCTAGTGGAGGGAAGGGAAAAAAGGCCCAGCAAACCTTTTCACGCTTCCCTCTAAAGCCATATGCAGAGGGAATCACATGCCTTATGCACTTGATCAGAGGTTGATGGGCGTTAATCTGTCATTTACGTGTAGCGTATAGTGCAATACTGTTTAGGCTTCAATATGCAGACTCGTATCTTCAGCCTGGAAACCCCCGTGCAAGTCCCTCTCCTCCATACTAGCTAAACCAGCAGACGTCTCTAGGGTTGCAGCTGAACGTGTTTCAGTCCTTGTCATAGGTGATTCCCCAGATTTCACCTGCCTTGTTACTGCTTTTTACACGTACTAAGTTTTTCTTCAATGTTTGAGTGGTCTGTACACCCATATTAATACACCAAGAGCTCTTATAGCTGCTCTCAGATCACAAATAATCGCCAAGTTCATTAAAGCTTGACACTGCATTAGGCATGGTCTTTCAGATTCATCAAATGAAGCAAGACCACTTTCTGCAACACAAATAACAAGGGATTAGAGATTTAATGTCCCAGGAGGCAGATGCATGAGAGGAAAAAGGGGGAAGCTGACTGGTCCAGGGGGTTCTACTGCTGCAAACCCAGGACCAAAGGGTTGTGTGTGCAGCCCATAATGCTGGAGGCTGAATAAAATCAAACTGGGTCCAGAGCAAAATCAAAATAATGGTTTACAGTTTATGGGAGATGCAAGCAGGGTTTTAAAAAGAAACTAAATACTGTAGATACATTTTCTATGCCTGCAGGAAAAGGATGTTTCCTGCTCCTTTTTTTTTTTTTTTTTTTTTTTTTTTTTTTTTTCTGTGTGCAAGGCTTCCACTACAGGGTACCTGGTTTCTGCCACTGTGTTCTCCAGACAAAATCACCTGAGACCATCTAAACCAGAAGACAGAGTGATGTGAAGTTCTCTAATTTCAGTCTCTTTTGATGGACAGCACTGAGGCAATTGCTGCAGAAACAGGAACTCATCCGGGGAAAGAATAGCTCTCCTATTTCCAGAAAAGAGCGTGCAGGGTTAAAACAAATAGTTCCTAAAAGGGGCACTGATGTCAAAGCAGCACAATAGCCTTATTCCAGTGATCTGTATCTTGGCTCACTCTGGAAGGCTGCTTCCTCTATGGGCAGCTGTGATCACCCACCTGGCAGCTTCTCCTCCTTTGCCAAGAGGACAGACACCTCTGACTGTCCATGCACACCCTTCACAAAGACATCAGCTCTCTTTTTCTGCTCGGTTGCTGCTCAGTGTCCTGTGCCACAGCAGGAAATGTTATTGCACTGGTGACATTTCCATGTGCAAGTTGACATTTCCCTTTGGAAGAAGCTACTCACTTTACAGTCCCTTTTATTTATTGTTACTTGGGCTCATAGGCCACCATGGAAGTTACTTTAACATAGCTGTAATTAAGGATCTATCATCATAAGGTCCTTTAAGTAGGGATTTGCTATTTTTATTCAACTGTAAAAAGTACATACACCCGCAGGGATTGTGTAACCGTAAATATAGACACGGTTGTGACTCCGAGCACAGCAGCAGTGGTGTAAATCACAGCAAAAGCACTGTATTTAGGAGAGTCTTACTGAGGTAAATTAGAAGCAGCTCTATTAAGCATTCTATACATATACATTTTGAAAGATTGAATTGGGAAAGTACCATCTTCTTTTTTTTTTTTTTTTTTTTTTCTTTTTCCTAAGGATGGATACAGATGCTTTAAGGTCACATTCCAAGTCAGTCTGGTAAAAGGGTAAAAGAACTAGTCTTTGTGGAATCTAGGTCAATAAGTAGTATTTTGGATTAATGCAAACAGTAAATGATTGGTAAAAGAGCAAGAATACCCATTATTCTTTATTTGTTTTTTACTTGAAGGTTGAAATGGAAAACTACAGAGTAGGAAAGGAGGAAAAAGTATCAGTATGAAACTATTCTCATTATTTGAACTTATTTTCATTCACATATATACACACAAAATGAAAAGAACTGCAAACTGAAGATTGAAGAAGATATTCAGATAAAAAAGTTAAACTTTTTCTTCCATTTGAAGACACAGCAGGAAGGAGAGGATTAATCCTTGGAGGGAATTACAGAAAATGGTATTTTGGAAATAGAAAGCCATAATGTTTCATTCTCAAATATGTCAAAATATGGTATCATAATAAAATCGACACTAAAACTTTATTTTTATTCAGACTACAATTTTATTTTTTTTATAAAACCAGAAGAAAATAAAACAAACACATGAAAAAGTTCTTTTACTGGTCTTAGAAATTCCTTGTACATACAGATTATTTGGTAATTATTCAGAAAGACAATAATGATTTTTTAATGAAGCAATATAAGAGACAGAGGACTGAATTGAAAGGACTTAGGGTCTTTAATATCAAATTATAGAGTTGTTACATAACATTTTTGGATCACTTAGTGGGCCTTGATTGACAGATTTAGTTTAAAAAACGAAGTGATCAGTTACATGTTGTAACCATTTAGCCAGTTGTAGAGTCATAAAAATATTGATTAGGAGATGTTTTTTGAGGTGTCTAGTCCAGCTGCCTGTTCAAATTTGCCAGCATTGTTTCAGGTCAGGCATGGCTTATCTACCCGGTCTTGAAAGTATCCAAGGATGGAGACTCCTTCAGTTTCCGTGGTGATCTGCTCCAGGGCTGCACAGTCTCCAAGAGAAGACACTTTCCCACTGTCCAGCTTGAACTGCCCAAGCTGCACCTTGCTGCTGTTCTGCTTATTATAATATCTGCGACTGACAATAAAAGTTTTTATTTTTAAAATAAACTTTGTCAAATTATTGTAATTCGTTTTGTTAATATTTTCTAAGAGTTTTTTAAAATCAAATTTAAGGTTAATAGAGACAGTGCCACAACAGAGACCACTCCTGATGCCCTTGAATCCTATACAATGAACAATGTGCTAAAATAAAATAAATGAAATAAAAAATAAAATAGTTCTTCATTTTTCAGGAATATGCTGAGTGTGCCTTAGTCCTTAGAAAATCTACCCCTTGAGGTCTTATAGCGTGAAACTGGTTAGAAACAAAGAGAAACTGATGCAAGTGTTTTCCAGTGCTACTGAAAATCCTTAGACATTTAAACAAAACTGTATTAAAAAATGCTGATAACATTTATCACCCTTTAAATTTTTTTCATGCTCTTCAGCTTAAGCTTTAGTTCTTTGAAAATATGTTCTTGAGGCTCCACATGGCACAATGACTTTTCTTTTCACAGAAATAAAGCCTGTAATTGTAAATTCTTATTCAAATCCTGATACAAACCCTTTTATATCAAAGATTTGTTCTTGTGGAAACTGCTGGCCTTTGGATATGTTCTAACAATAGTAAATTCTATTTCAGCTGTAAACTCTTTGGTGCCACCTTTGCATTATGTGTTTGTCCTGGGAATAGCCCAGAGGAAACTGCGACCAAACTGGGGACTCCAGACATAGATATATTGCCATCATGATTTGATGTTTACCATTTCTTTATAACCTTGACATTGATTTTTTCAAATGGCTTACTATGAATACTAGAAAAAAATGTGAAAAACACATTATTTATCTTAAAAAGATCATTCTGCAAACAGAATCTTTTCTAATGCAGTGAGAGGGTCAGAGGTCAGATTCATTTACATTTCGCTTGCCCAAAAATCTGAAATGTAATAAACACTACCATTCATTGAAATGGTAACCATAAACAGTGAATATTTAAAAAAAAATAATTAAAGAGCAGGATTAAATCACAAATACACTGAATGAATTTTTAAGCGTCTTTTGAACGGGAGTGCACTTTTTCTTTAAATTTGCACAGAGAAATACATATGAACTTGAAGTATATATTTGTTTATTTCTGTTTCTTTATATCACCCTTTTTTTAAAAAAATCAGATCTGCTGGAAGATGTGGTATAGTGGTCAACTCTGAATATATCAAATCCAGATACGAAGAAGGGACCTGTGCTCCTTGGAGTCTTCACTTCTCCAGGCTAAATAAGCCCAACTCTCTCAGCCTGCCCTTGTAGGAGAGTTTCTTAGAAAGTGTTTCCTGCACTTAACTGATGAGTTCAGCATGTAATTTATGTTGAAATGAAATTCCCCTCAACTCCTGGTTGACGTTGCCATCTGGCATAGTCTATAGGCAACCATCATCTCTGATAGCCTCCAGACTGGTACACTGAATTCATGTCTTAGCTTCCATGAAGTGTCTGCTTTTAAAGAAAAATGTAGCAGGTGTCTAGTAACATTAAAACTCATGCCACATTTGTGCATTGGACTATACAGGTTTCCTATAGAATAACTGATTGAGAAAATGGCCATAGTCCTTTTATTCAGGATGTGTAAATTATGCTAGAATTCACAAATCCTAAGCTTTTGTGACACAGCTAACATTTTACTCATCTAATCAAGCTTTTCACAAAGGAGGCTGCTCTGTCTGTTATGATCTTTGATGGATTTTAAGAAACATTCACCTGTAATATTTTCCAGTTCCCTTGTGTTTTGTCTCCCACTTTTCTCTGAGTTGCATTAAAAAAAATAAAAAAGAAAAAAAGCAAACAGAAAACCTCAGAAAAGATATCTAGAACTTCACTACTTACTTAATACCATGTATATATATGTGTGTGTGTGTGTGTATATATATGTATATATATATATGTAAGTAGAATATTTGCCCTTAAAATTGGCAGGCTGAGCTCTGTGAGCTATAAACCCCAAAACAATATTTCTGATGCCGTACCAGGAGAAAGTTATGTTAATATTGTATCTCTTTAGGGGAGCAAAGCAACTCATTTAAAAGAAAGGGTATTTCAGTAGGGTGCTTCACAGAAAAAACAGAGAAGCAGCATTTTCTTGTGCCAACTGGAGAGCACGAAAATGAGGCTACTGAGAGTAATAAAGGGGCCAGATTCATTAGCTCAAAGTCACTACTGTGCTAACTGTGTTTACTCAACTTTTGGTCATCTCAGTGCATTTCAAGAGAGATCTCCCATCCACCCATACCATCTCAAT
Organism: Pterocles gutturalis; assembly: GCF_000699245.1. NCBI lineage: Eukaryota > Metazoa > Chordata > Aves > Pterocliformes > Pteroclidae > Pterocles > Pterocles gutturalis. Next base: position 4,429 of record NW_010128735.1, on the reverse strand, counting down.
CATGCTCAAACCTGTGCCAAACTATGCCTCTTCCTCAAGAAAAAAAACTTCAGCCAAAACACATCTGCAAAAAAATCTTTTCTGATTTTGAAGACATCAAGCGATGGAGAAAACACTGTTTCCTTCAGTAGTTTGTGCTGCTGGTTAATCATCTCCTCCGTTGTACTTAATTTCTAATTTGAATTTGTCTGGCTTCAGCTCCCAGCCATTAGTTCTTGATGTGCCTTTCCCCACCAGATTAAAGAGACCATTAACACCCAGAGTTCTTCCCCTGTGAAGGTACTGATACGCTGTACTGCAGTCACCTCTCAGTCTTCATTTTAATAGGCTAAACAGATTGAGCTCTTTAAGTCTCTCTCTGTGAAGCATTTTCTCTGGACCTGAAATCATTTCCATGGCTCTTTTCTGCACCCAGTTCATTTTTTTTAATAAACTCCTTATTTTTATTCATGCAGATGCCACAATTATATTCTAGTATCCATCCTATGAACACTGAATGCTGGAATAAAACATTTTCTTCACTCCTCCCCCCTTCTTCTCCATTTATGCAGCCCAGGATCACACAAGCTTCTCTTCTATCGGTGCCACTCTTAAAACCGTCATTACACTTATTCTTTTCAAAATCTTCAGTTTCCAGCATCCTGTGTTTCTTTCTGTGTCTGGGGTGCATATGTTGTTCCCATACATATAATTGCATTTAGGAAACCAAACAGAGGAAAACTAAATATCATGGATGGCAGAGACTGATTTACCAAGCAACGCAGATGTCTTCATATGGCTGCTTGGGTGTCATTAATATTAATCCCTCTACCAACTAATGGGAGGATAAATATTGTGTTATCTGCAAATTTTATCAGTAATGATTTTATATTTCCTTCCAGTTCCCTGTTTAAAACGTTGATGAGCGTTCAGCCTTTCTCTAAACTTCTGGTATTCACTGGTGATTCTCTCTTGATAACAATTTTTTTTTCATAGCTCTCAGTTAACCAACTCTCAGGCAAGAAGAGGGAACTGTGTTCACTTTATTGATACTCTGAAGTACATATTTTTAATCAAAACGGTGTGCTGAAATAAGGAATACTATAATGTATAGCATAGTGGTAGAATTACTTTTACCAAGCAACTTGTAAGCACCTCCAGACATAAAAACAAGTTTGCTTTATGAGACCTATTTTCCATAACCCTTTTTTTTAAATTATTATTATATCATTACTGGTTTTGATTATATTCTCCCACTTTAATTTTCTGTTTGCTGAGTGTCTTGTAAAATTTTCCATTGCCTTACTCAGAATTGACATCTAACTTCTTCTTTTTTTTTTTTTTTTTTTTTTTAATAATGGAACAATAGTGTTATCTTTCTAGAATTCTAGGGTTTCTTTTTTTTTCACAAAAAACTATTACAAATTCACACTAACAGGAAGATGGGCACTTGAGACCCACGCTCAGGTTCTTGAGATGAGAATTTCAGCCCCCCTGATTTGTAAATGTCTGTGCCTAGATATAATATTTCTCTGTCTCTATGAGTTACTACTGGACTGAAAAGTACTTCATTGACCTCATCTAATACAAGTGCTTTATATTACCTCTTTCAAATATGTAAGCTAACATTTTATAGAAAATGTCTCTTTTTGTGCATCCTTATTATCATTTTGTCCATTACCTTTTAGTAATGGAAATATTCCACTCTTAGGATCTCTCTTACTCCTACAACACTTGAAAAATTATTTTTTTTAATTGTTCTGAGCCTTGCAAGCAACATAATTTTTATTTGAGACCTTTATGAATTTTCTTTACATTTTAGCTTCTGTTCTAGACAAACCAGTATATTCATATTTGCTATATTCAGTTAACATTCTGTTAGTGTCAGCTGTACCCAGTTCAGATGAACTTCAGTTTCCTACAAGCACTGGGAATGTCTCCAGGATTGAGCCATTCCAGACATAATGCTTTCAAGCTTTTCAATTGCTAATGTACCACTTTGAGTAAATATTATAACATGCAAAAGAGCAGGGGGCTTGACTATGATGTTTCTATAGTGCAAAACATGTTCTAAAATTAAAAAATGACCTGGATAGTTTTTAGTTAGCAATTTCTATTTTTGACCAACTTTTCATCTTATATCTGGCAAATTTATCTTACTTAAAACAACAGAGACAAAAGATTTAGGGAATTAACATTTACTGATGGGGTGCAGTGGGCTTGGCTGGAAAAAGCTATTTGTAAGTGTCTCTGGAAACCTATAACTAATCTACTCATGGCATTTTGCAGAAAGCAGCCTCAGTTTCTGTCACAGATGCTAAGTCAGTTTGCTTAAATAGGAAACACCTCCAGATCCCTGCATGATCCTTACTCCCCATCATCCCTACTTCCCTTGAGGTTCACGTATAACTAATAAAAAAAAGAAAATTTTGGCATTAGCTGGCAGCCTAAAACCAGAAACAACTCTGAACTTTGCAGGAACATTGTATTGATAAACAAGATGAAGACCATTTGCAAAATAATTTGTCCCCTCTTCTTCTTCTTTCTACAGTATCTTTC